>NC_092379.1:141272384-141572384 GCF_030028105.1 Mobula birostris
ATCTTAAATCAAATACATTCAATAATGTCGTCAACTCCGCTCCCCTGTTCATATGTTTTAAGTTAATAAGAAGAATTTGGAAAAGTCCTAAATTACATCATATAAAAGTGGTTTCCAAGTCTCTTCAAATTTAACTGAAGGATCAAAAATGTCACTTCTGATTTTTTCTAAATTTAAGCATGATATAGTTTGGGAGAACCATTGAAATGTGATAGGAGGGTTGGTCTCCTTCCAATTCAATAAAATGGATCTTCTGGCCATTAAAGTAACAAATGTGATTATCCGACAGGCTGAAGAGGATAAAAATCTATGTTCTGTCTTTGGCAAACCAAAAACTGCTGTAACAGGATGGGGTTGTAAGTCAAAATGCAAAACAGTTGAAATAATATCAAACATATCTTTCCAGAATTTTTCCAAAAGAGAGCAGGACCAAAACATATGAGTTAGGGAAGCCACCTCAGAGTGACATCTGTCACAAATAGGGTTTATACGGGAATAAAAACAGGCCAATTTATCTTTGGACATATGGACCCTATGCACTACTTTAAATTGTGTTAGCGTATGTTTGGCACATATAGAGGAAGAACTAACTAACTGAAAAATTTTATCCCATTTCTCTGTAGTTAGGTAAAGTTGAAGTTCCCTTTCCCATTCATTTTTTAATTTTATTGGATATACCTGGCTGTAATTTCATAATTATATCATAAATAGTTGCTATTAATTCCTTCTGAAAGGAATTTTAACCTAAAATTTTATCGATGATATCAGTAGGATGTGAAATCAGGAAGGTAGGCAGCATGGTATTTAAAAAGTTTCTTATTTGTAAATATCTAAAAAAGTGGGATCTGGGCAAATTAAATTTATTAGATAACTGTTCAAAAGACATGAAACAGTTATTCAGAAATAAGTCACGAAAACTTGTTATACCTTTCATTTTCCATATCAAAAAGGCTTTGTCCATAACCGAGGGTTGAAAAAAATTAGATATAATAGGGCCTGATAATATAAATTTGTTCAAACCAAAAAATTTACGAAATTGAAACCATATTCGTAATGTATGTTTAATTATTGGATTAACCATTTGTTTATTCAATTTAAATAATACAAAAGGAAGTGAAGTTCCTAAAATGGAAGCCAAAGAGAACCCTTGTACAGAGTAACCTTCAAGGTTTACCCATTGTGGACTTGGAATTATATTCCAATCTTCTGTCCAAAATATTAAATATCAAATATTAATTGCCCAATAGTAGAATCTTAGATTCAGCAATGCTAAACCACCGTCTTTCTTGGACATCTGTAAATATTTTTTACTTAACCTGCGATGTTTTATTCTGCCATATATAGGAGGAAACTTTAGAATCAATAGCATCAAAAAAAGATTTAGAAATAAAAATTGGTATCGCTTGGAGTAGATATAAAAATATAGGTAGAATAATCTTTTTAATAGCATTAATTCAGCCAATCAGTGATATAGACAATGGGAACCACTTAGTAATCAGTTGTTTAACCTGACTAATTAACAGTAAAAGGTTGAGCTTGAATAAGTCCTTATGTCTCTTAGCAATTTTAACTTCCAAATAAGTAAAATAGTCAGTAATCACTCTGAATGGTGAACATCTATAAATGGGAACCTGCATATTTAATGGAAAAAGTTCACTCTTACCTAGATTCAATTTATAACCAGAAAAACTACTGCATCTGATTCCTAAATGGACATTGAGTTTTTGGACACTACCTCATTTTTTTTTAATATACAGTATTTCTGTTAGACAAGAGACAAGAGACAACAGGTGCAGGAGTTTTTGCACATTTTTAAAAATCTATTCGATATACATAATTGACTTATTTGTTTATTTATTGTTATTGTTATTTTTATTTTAATTATTATTATATTTATTTTTTCACTGCTAGATTAGGTATTGCATTGAACTGCTACTGCTGGGTTAACAAACTTCACGTCTCATGCCGGTGATAATAATCCTGACTCTGTTGCACGTAATTACACTGTGTGTAAATGGCAGATGCCATTACGCCACCAGATTCAGTGCAAGCCTCATTAAAAGCAAAAATGAAACTGAGGTGTGCATCACCCGGCTCTGTGCTTTTTCTTTCAATTAATTTTATGTTTTGGAGATACAAAGCATCACAGATAACATCAAACTCTATGTAGTTTCCAACTTGTTGAAGTTACAAAATAATTTCATTTTCAATCCATTTGTTTCTTGCATCTCTGAGCCTGAATATTCGAAACCACAGTGGACAAAACAATTCTGAATTGACCTGCTGCTTATTTTTCACCAACTATCAGTGACAAAAATCGCTGCTTTTTGAACACAAATACAAGTGACACTATTTTAAAACTGTTCACTCGAATCACACCATTGTGTCTGACAGCCATGAAAGTGCATGTGACTGGCACTAGTTAGAAACTGTTCAACAAATCTCCTGCCTCAATTGCGTAGCATAAGGTCCCGAATAAATGAAGGGAATCAATTAGATTTTGTTGTTTAAGTGTTGTCCCAAATAAGCAGCTGCCCTGATTAATCGATGGCCCAATTAACAGGAATCCAATTATATATAAAAAGAGAGCAGAAACAGTGTTCTTGGATTCCTTATCTGTTCATAAATCTGATGGTGGAGGGAAAGAAGTTGTTCCTAAAATGTTGAATACGTGTCTTCAGCTTCCTGTACCTCTTCTCCCATGGTAGTAATGTGAAGAGTCGAAGTCTTGTGTGGTGCAGGTCCTTATTGATGAATACTGCCTTCTTGAGGCATCACTTTTTGAAGATGTTTTCAATGCTTGGAAGGCCAGTGCCCATAACGGAGCTGGCTAAGCCTATAATCCTTGGCAGCTTTTGATCCAGTACCGTGCCTCCCCCTGCCCCCGCCCTCATACCAGGCAGTAATGCAGCCAGTTAGAATGCTCTCCACATTACATCTTTCGAAATTTGTGAGAGTCTTTGGTGACGTTCCAAAATAGCAAAGATATCCATAAGAAACCAAAATTGCCAGAGAAGCTAACGGGACTAATTGGACTAAATCCCTGGACCTGACAGTCTACATTCAGATATTTTTCAAGGAGATGGTTGTAGAAATATTTCATGTACTACAATAATTTTACAAAATTCTCTGGGTGCTAGAATGATGTTTGCAGATAAAAAGATAACAAAACTATCACTTCTATTCAAGGAATAAAACAGGAAACTATATTTAGTGGGATAGTCGTTGCTTGCAAAAGGATGAAATCTATTATTAAGTACATCGTAACAGGATATGTAAAAAATTCTAATACAGGATCAGCATTGGTAAGAGAAAATCATGTTTAATAAATCTAATAGAATTCCTGAAGGCAGAACAGGCAGGATAGAAAAGGGAAAGCTAGTAGGTTAGATGCTGCCTGAACTGCTGAGTTCTTCCAGCATTTTGTGTATGTTGGATTTTCAAAAGGTTATCTAATTACAACCCAAAGGATAGCTCTATAAAAGATGGTGGATAAAGGATTTGTTAAGGGATAGAAAGTGGTGAATACAGCCAAGTTCATCAAAGGAAAAGCACCCCCACCCCACCCTTGAGAATATCTACAAGGAGTATTGCCAGAAGGACCATCTCTGTCCAGGCCACGTACTCCTCCCTCGCGAGGGTACCTTTAGGAAGGAGGCACAGGAACCTCAGGTCCCATACCACCTGGTTCTGGAACAATCATTACCTTTCAACCATCAGGCTCTTGAATCAGCATGGATGCCTTCACTCACCACAACACTGAACTAATTATTGAACACAACTTATGGTCTCACATTCAAGGACAATGCAATCCATGATCTCAATATGATTTATTTACATATTTTCTTATTATAATTTTCTTTTTGTATTTAGACCCTTTTTTATTATTTTGTTTATTGATGGCTTGTCGATCTTTGTGCGTACTTTCCCATCGATTCTATTGTACTTCTTTGTCCTACTGTGGCTGGTTTTAAGGAAATGAGTCTCAGAGTGGTATTTGATAACATGCACATTCTTTGATAATAAACTTAATTTGAACTTCAAACTTTGTGGCATGTCCCAGAGAGCAGGAATGTATGATTTTTTTGCAGGTTGGCAGACTTTTACAAAAATATGTTCACAACTATTGTGTGTAGTTCTGGTTGCCTCATTTCTGGAATTATGTGGGTGCAGAGGCGGTTTACAATGATACCACCTGGATTAGTGGGTATGGGCTATAAGGAAGAGTTGGACAAATTTGGGATGTTTTCTCCGAGTGTAAGAGGTTGAGGGGAGACCTGATAGAAATTTAGAAAGTTACGAGAGCCATAGATAGAGTAGGCAGTCAGAATATTTTCCCCACGGTGGGCATGTTAAACACTTGAGAACGTGTATCTAATGCGAGAGGTGGAAAGTTTAAAGGAGGTGTGTGGGCAGGGCAAGTGTTTTATACAGAGAGTGGTGGGTACCTAGACTGGGTTGCCAAGGACAAGAGCGGAAACAGAATTGATGGTGGTATTCAAGAAATCACTGTATGACGCATGAATATGTTGGGAGTGGACGGATATGGATCAGGTGCAGGAGGAACAGATTTAGTTTATTTTAGCATCGTGCTCAGCACAGACACTGTGGGCCAAAGGACCCTGTCTCTATGCTCTATGTTAAATTCTATTTTGGACCTTGAAATATTTACAGCCTATATCAGGGATTCCCAAACTTTTTATGCTCTGGGCCCCTACCATTAACCGGGGAGTCTGTGATCCCTAAGTTGGGAAACTCTGATCTATGTCAATGACTCAAAAGAAAAGGTAGAATATACTGTACTTACGTTTCCCAATGACACAAAGATCTGTGGGAAAGTGAGGTGTGAAACAATTGCAAAAAAATATAAAGAGAATTCAGTGAGATGGGTAAAAACATCACAGGTGAAGTATACTTCTACTCTTACTGCTGATTGGGGGGGTAAAATGATGGCAGGTCTCAACCAAAGGAGGTATTAGGCACTCCTTCCCTCTGTTAGCTGGCAGGTCACCCTTGGGCAAGGTGTAGCATCTGTTTACACCTCAGTCAGGGTCACATGAAGGCATGAGAGCAGATGGTGGATGGTCCTTGTTATGCAACCAATGATGCCAGGCAGACAATCTCTGAAGGGTATTGATAATGGCTGGGGTCATCCATCTTGTGTAGACACTGCCCAGTAGAAGGCAACTGCAAACCACTTCAGTAGAAAAAATTACTAAGAACAATCAATGACCATGATTGTCCCACATCATACAACATTTCACATAATGATAATGATGATGATAATGATGGGGAATCACATTGAAAACTGTCAAATATTGAAAGGCTAAAATAGGGGGGATGTGGAAAGGTTGTCTGCAATAGTGGGGGAATCCAGAACCAGAGGACATAGCCTCAGAAGAGGGATGAGGAGGAATTTCTTTAGCCAGAGGGTGGTAAATCTGTGGAATTCTTTGACATACACAGCTGTGGAGGTTAAGTCATGTCTATATTTAAAGGCTGATAGGTTCTTGATTAGTCAGGGCATCAAAGGTTATGGGGAGAAGGTAGGGGGAATGGGGTTGACCACTTTGGATTTCTTACTGTATGTCCTCTTGCTCATTGATAAGGCACTAAAAACACACTTTCAAACGATATGACATCGGTGGTGATGAGTCATCTAACCAGAGCAAGATGTATCACCTGGTTGAGAGGGACCATAACAACAACCTCTCACTCAATGCCAGTAAGACTAAATATCTGATTGTTGACTTTACAAAGGTGAATGAAGCTGAACATGTGCCAGTCTGCATTGGGGGATCAATCTGCGTTTGCAAAGAGAGTCAGGAGCATTAAATTCTTGTTTGAGATAAAGATTAGCTTTATCTATCACATGTACATCGAAACATACAGTGAAATGCGATGTTTGCGTCAGTGACCAGTACTGTCCGAGGATGGTCTGTGAGCAGCCCACATGCATTGGCACCATGCTTCCAGCACCAACATAGAATGTCACAATTTATTAACCCTAACCCATATGTCTTTGGAACGTGGCAGGAAACTGGAGCACCTAGAGGAAACTCATTCAGTCACAGGGTGAACGTACAAATTTCTCACAGACAATGGAGGGAGTTGAACCCCAATCACTGGTGCTGTAAAGCATTACAGTAACTGTTGCCTGTCTTGGGCCCAGCACAAAGACACAAACACAAGGAAAGCATAAAAGCATCTTTATTTTACTTAGAAGTTTAAGGGGATTCATCTTGCTACCAGGCATTCTAACAAGCTTAAACAGATGTTCTGTTGAAAGTATCCTGACTAGTTGCATCATGGCTTGATATGGAAAATTAGATGCACAGGAATGGAAGAAACTGCAAAGAGGAGTGACCTTTGTCCAATACATGATAGGTATACCCTTCCTCGCCTTCGATCATATCTACATAAGGGGATGCCTCAGGAAGGGCAACATCCGTTATCAAAGATTCCCACTATCCAAGCCATGACATTTTCTCTCAGTTACCATGAGGTACAGAAGCCTGAGACTTACATTTGTCATGGTCCGGATCGGGGTCCCTTTAAATTTACCTTGTTTATGTTACGATCTGGACCATTGATTCCCTGTTTACTTGTGTCCCTCGACTTTGGTGATTAGAGGCAATTAACGCTCGGTTGAACCGGTAGTTTATAGTCTCCGGCTTTCAGCTGTTCGGCATGGGAGCGTCTGCAAAGTCACCAAGGTACGGCGTGCCAATGTCATCTGGCCAGAGCAAGCCTAGTCTCCGCCCGAAGCGGGTGCCGGTAATTTGTCTTTCCTCACTGGAGCAACCCTGTCAAGTTACCCCGCTAATGCGAGCCTGCAAAGTTTCCTCACCGAGGGGGGTCCGTCAGTTAACCTGCCGGAGGGAATCAAGAACCGCTGTCTACTGTTCCCGGGCCGAGTCGAGAGCTCGCCCACTACCCTGACACTCTAGCACCAAGTCAAGTCCTGGCTCTGGCGGCATTCAAGCACCAAGTCAAGGCCTGGTCCTGGTGGCTTCCCAGTTCTGAGTCAATTCCTGGCCCTGGTGGTCTGTGATTCCTGTCCTACCCCCTTGTCTGAATCCCTTTTCTGCCCCTCTTTCCTCTAGCCCTTGTCTGCAGCCCCCGCCTGCACTTTGGTCTAGTTCCATCACCAGAGCTAGATAAGTACTGTCTGGTGTGCTTTCGTGTTGGTCTTGTCTTGTCTTGTCCTCGCCTCTGTGGGATAAGTCAGGCCGTCTTGCCGTTGCCCCGTGGAGGCTCATGAGTCCCAGCCCTATGTCCTGTACCCAAGGAGGGGTCCCGGCTCTGTTCTGTGTATGTGTCCATGGTTCCATGTACCTGCTTTCCTGAGTCCGGGCTCTGTTTTCCATGTTCCTCCTCTCCCTAGCCCATGTCATGTCCATGCCTGGTTCTGGGGTCCAAGCCCAAGGCAAGACCCAGATACTGGGTCCTTGCCCAGTTTCGGGTTCGGAGTCCATACCCTAGCCTCTTCATGTCTCCTCTAGTTCTGGGAGCCGATTCCGAGTCCAAGACCAGACCCTTGGTCCCAGCCTAGTCATAGTCCTGAGTCCTTATCCTGTTCGCTATTCCTGCTTCTGTCCTGCTCTCCTGGTATCGAACAATAAACTAAATTTAAGTAACTTCACAAGATACGTCTTGCATTTGGGTCCACCCTGGCTCCCAAAGCCCCACCACTGTGACAACATTATCATCTTCAGGAATAGCTAACAACAGGAATTCTGCAGATGCTGGAAATTCAAGCAACATACATCAAAGTTGCTGGTGAACGCAGCAGGCCAGGCAGCATCTCTAGGAAGAGGTACAGTCGACGTTTCAGGCCGACACCCTTTGTCAGGACTAACTGAAGGAAGAGTTAGTAAGAGATTTGAAAGTGGGAGGGGGAGGGGGAGATCCAAAATGATAGGAGAAGACAGGAGGGGGAGGGGTGGAGCCAAGAGCTGGACAGGTGATTGGCAAAAGGGATAAGAGAGGATCATGGGACAGGAGGTCCAGGGAGAAAGACAAGGGGGGGGGAACCAGAGGATGGGCAAGGGGTATAGTCAGAGGGACAGAGGGAGAAAAAGGAGAGTGAGAGAAAGAATGTGTGTATAAAAATAAATAACGGATGGGGTACGAGGGGGAGGTGGGGCATTAGCGGAAGTTAGAGAAGTCAATGTTCATGCCATCAGGTTGGAGGCTACCCAGACGGAATATAAGGTGTTGTCCCTCCAACCTGAGTGTGGCTTCATCTTAACAGTACAGGAGGCCGTGGATAGACATGTCAGAATGGGAATGGGATGTGGAATTAAAATGTGTGGCCACTGGGAGATCCTGCTTTCTGTGGCGGACAGAGCGTAGATGTTCAGCAAAGCTGTCTCCCAGTCTGCGTCGGGTCTCGCCAATATATAGAAGGCCACATCGGGAGCACCGGACGCAGTATATCACCCCAGCCAACTTGCTTTCAAAAATTCATTTCTTGAACAACTCTAATCTTTGCAGCTTAGCAGCATGAAGGAGCACTTTGACGACCCTGTACCAAGCAGGGACCAGCCTCCCCTTCGTGGAATCTGTCTATACTTCAGACTGCCTCAGTAAAGCAACCAGCATAATTAAAGACCAAATCCATCCTGAACATTCTCTCTTCTCCCTTCATTTATTTGGCAGAGGATACAAAACCCTGCAAGTGCATAACAGCAGGCTGAGGGACAGGTTCGAACCCATTGTTATCAAACACCTGAATAGACTTTGTGTACGACAAGGTGGACTCTCAGTCTCACAATCTACCTCATTATGATCTTGCATCTTATTGTCTGCCTGCACTGCACTTTCTCCGTAGCTGGTTTACTTTATTCTGTATTCTGTTGTTTTACTTTGTACTGCCTCAAGGCGCTGTGTACTTCAATGAACGGTCAACAAGACAAGCTTTTCACTGCACTTTGGTACACGTGACAAACCAAACCAAGCCATACTAAGTGCAAAGAATATTTTCCACCTGCTGCAATGCCAACAGAAGTTAAAGATGAAAATTAAATGGGTTTCAAGGTTGTTTTTTTTTTCCTGGGTGAGCTTGTTTCCTCCCACAGTCCAAAGATGTACTGGAAAGATTAATTGGTTTTTGTAAATTCTCCCGTGATTAGGTTAGGGTTAATTGTGTTTGTTGGGGGTTGCAGGAACAGCTTGAAGGGTGGAATGGCCTACCCTGTGCTGTATCACTAAATAATTAAATAAAACTGAGAGTGAGATTTTTGTTCAGATAATACCACTATTTCTGAGACTGAAAATAGAAAAATCAGTGATGGTCCCTCCACCATCAAAGCTGCCCTTAGCTGCCTCCTTTCCACTTCACGTGTGTCTGCCCTTACCAGGAATAGGGTTACCCTTGTCCTCACATACCACCGCATCCAGCACATAACTCACTGAAACTTCCAGCATTCAAACAGGATCCCACCACAAATCTCTCCCCCCCACACCCACTTTCTGCTTTCCATAGGGATCACTCACTATGTGACTCCCTTGTCCATTTGTCTGTCCCCAATAATCTCCCTCCTGACTCTTATCCTTGCAAGTGGAACAAGTGCAAAACCTGCCTCTACACCTCCTCCCTCGCTACCATTCAAGGACCCAAACAGTCCTTCCAAGCGAAGCAACACTACACCTGTGAGTCTGTTGGGGTCATCTACTGTATCTGGTGCTCCTGGTGAGGCCTCCTGTATATTGGTGAGACCTGACGTAGATTTGGAGACCATTTCGCTGAGTAGTTACGTTCCATCTGCTGGAAGAAGCAGGATCTCCCAGTGGCCACCCATTTTAATTCCACCTCCCATTCCCATTCCGACATGTCAATCCATGGCCTCCTTTATTGTCGCAATGAGGCCACACTCAGGTTGGAGAAGCAACACCTTATATTTTATCTGGGTAGCCGGCAATACCGGCCACCGGCTTCAATATCGGCACATAACTTCCTGGTTGTGCTCGGTGATTTTAATGCCCAGGTCAGACTGGAAGATGTTCCATACTCATACCAAGACTTTACCAACAGAAATGGACAATACCTAGTTGATTTCATCCAGGAACACAGTCTCATTGCCACCAGCACACAATTCAAGAAGCGAGCTGGTAAACCGTGGACATATGAAAACAGAGCCTCCATCTACAGGAAACAGCTCAACTACATCCTCGTAAGAACAAAATGGCATAATTGTGTGATCAACACAGAAGCCTACAGCACCTTCAACTCGGTCAGTTCTGATCACAGAGTAGTGTCAATGCAAGCGAGACTGAGCCTATGGCACCCCAAAGACACGGGTCCCAAGGAGAAGGTAGGCTGGAAGGCATTCTCCTCACAACCTATTCTTCAAGCCCAAGTACACAGCGGAGGTGAGAAATCGCTTCAGCCCACTGGAAAGGGAGGAGGAAGAGACTGCCACCGACCGCTATCAATGGCTCTAGATGCACAGACAGACACAACAAAGAGTCTGCCTACTATGAAGTGAGTCAAGAAAAGCTGAATCTCGAAACATCTTGACATTGCCGCAGAAAGAAATGTGATCGATGCTCGTCATGCTGAACTTAGAAGGAGAGAAACAGAAGAGCTAAGGGACAAGTTCAAGACAGCAAAGAAGAATCTCTTTGCCACCTCCAACTGACTGAAGGAAGAGGAACCAGCTGAGAGGATTAGAGAGATAGAGGCTGCTAATGAAGACAAGCAGCATGGAGAAGCATGGCGCCTAGTCAACAAGATCAGCAGACAGAAGACGTCCCCATCAGGTCAAATAGGTGGTAAAACAGCAGAGGACCATGTCCAGACATTTTTTTACCCACTTTAAGAACCTGCTAGGAACCTCTCCAATGATCACGGAAGAAGAAGAGGACAAACCCACGATACTAACGCAAGTCTACATCGATAACGGTCAATTCACCATTGAGGAACTGAAAAAGTCCAAATAGATGGCTTTGTGGCTACGTTTGCTGATGATATGAAGATAGGTGGAGGGGCCGGTAGTGCTGAGGAAACAGAGAGTCTGCAGAGAGATTTGGATAGATTGGAAGAATGGACAAAGAAGTGGCAAATGAAATACAATGTTGGAAAGTGTACGGTTATGCACTTTGGCAGAAGAAATAAACTGGCAGACTATTATTTAAATGGGGAGAGAATTCAAAGTTCTGAGATGCAACTGGACTTGGGAGTCCTTGTGCAGGATCCCCTTAAGGTTAACCTCCAGGCTGAGTTGGTGGTGAAGGAGGCAAACGCAATGTTGGCATTCATTTCTAGAGGAATAGAGTATAGGAGCAGGGATGTGATGTTGAGGCTCTATAAGGCGCTGGTGAGACCTCACTTGGAGTACTGTGGGCAGTTTTGGTCTCCTTATTTAAGAAAGGATGTGCTGACGTTGGAGAGTGTACAGAGAAGATTCAATAGAATGATTCCAAGAATGAGAGGGTTAACATATGAGGACCGTTTGTCCACTCTTGAACTGTATTCCTTGGAGTTTAGAAGAATGATGGGGGACCTCATAGAAACATCTCGAATGTAGAAAGGCATGGACAGAGTGGATGTGGCAAAGTTGTTTCCCATGATGGAGGAGTCTAGTACGAGAAAGCATGAGTTAAGGATTGAAAGGCGCCCATTCAGAACAGAGATGCGAAGAAATTTTTTTAGCCAGAGGGTGGTGAATCTATGGAATTTGTTGCCAAGGGCAGCAGTGGAGGCCAGGTCATTGGGTGTATTTAAGGCAGAGATTGATAGGTATCTGAGTAGCCAGGGCTTCAAAGGTTATGGTTAGAAGGTGGGGGAGTGGGACTAAACGGGAGAATGGATCAGCTCATGATAAAATGGCGGAGCAGACTCGATGGGCCAAATGGCCGACTTCTGCTCCTTTGTCTTATGGTCTCATTGTCTAAATATGCACTCAAAAAGGGCAGGAGCACTGGACCAGATGGGATACCCCCAGATGCCCTGAATAACTGCGACCTGGACGACACCTTGCTGGACATATGTAATACGGCACTGATGACAGGCGACAAATCAAAACAGTGGTCACTCTCAAACATTATTCCAGTCCCCAAGTCTGAATCCCTCACGAAGACAGATAACCACCGCAGTATCAGCTTGACCTGCATCTTAGCGAAGCTATACAATCAGATGATCTTGAACAGGACTCGCACCGCCATTGACCCTAAGCTAAGATTCAATCAGAATGGTTTTCGGCAGAAACGCACAACACTAATGCAAATACTTGCTCTCAATAGAATCATCAAGGAAGTCAAGAAGAACAACCTACCAGCCGTGCTTACTTACATCAATTTTCGCAAAGCTTTTGACTTCATTCACCGAGGTAAAATGCTGAAGATCCTGAAAGCTGGAGTGCCAGACCATCTACTGAGAGCAATAGAGTCCAGCTATACCAAAAACCATGGCGAAAGTTGTATCTCCAGACAGAGAAACAGCAGTGTTCGAGCTCCTAGCTGGTGTGCTGCAAGGAGACACTCTGGCAGCCTACATCTTTATAATCGTCCTTGATTACGCTCTGCATCAAGATACCAAAGATCATGACAAGCTTGGTTTTACCATAAGACCAGGACGAACCAAAAGGGTCAGACCAGTTATGAGCACAGATCTCTATTTTGCAGATGACATTGTCCTACTCTCTGACCAGATGAGGAAGCACAGCAATTACCGACAAAAGTGGAAATTGAGTGCAATAAAGATGGACTTCAACTAAACGTTAAAAAGACAGACCACATGGTGTTTAACTGCGACAAAGGTACTGTCAAGTCCGTAAAGAATGATACCATTAAGAAAATCTTTGACTATAAGTACCTTGGGTCAAGAATGATGAGTTCGGAGAAGGACATAAAGATACGGAAGGCGCTGGCGTGGAGGGCTATGAGCGACATGAAGGAAATTTGGAAGTCAAACATGACCAGAGGGCTTAAAAAGAGGATTTTCATAGCAGTCATAGAGTCCATTCTCATATACGGATGTGAGACGTGGACACTCACCAAGACTCTGTGAAAGTCTCTAGATGGTTGCTATACTCGAATGCTCTGGATGGCTCTTGATGTGAGTTGGCAAAAGCACATGACGAACGTTGAGCTCTGTGACGACCTACCGATGCTCTCCACTAAAATCGAGGTGAGAAGACTGCAACTAGCGGGGCACTGTCTACGCCACCCCGAGCTACCTGCCAGCCTAGTCATCATATGGGAGCCCAAGCACGGGAGGATGAACCCTGGGCGCCCTCCCAAGACTATGGTCAACACGCTCCTAGAAGACCGCGGCGCGCCTAATGCAGATGAACTGAACACACTGATGAGGGAGAGGGAGAATCGGAGAGTCCAACATCGTGCCCGACGCCGCCTCCCCCCTAGGCATGAGTCAATGTAGTAGTAGTAGCCTCCAAGCCAATGGCATGAACATCGATTTCTCAAACTTCCGGTAATATCCTCCCCCCCCCCCCACCCCCCCACCTTTACCATTCCCCATCCCCTTTTCCCTCTCTCACCTTATCATCTCCCTCTACTGCTCCTCATCAGTTTTCTTTCTTTCATAGCCTTCTGTCCTCTCCTATCAGACACACTCTTCTCCAGCCCTGTATCTCTTTCACCAGTCAACTTCCCAGCTCTTTACTTCACCCCTTTCCGTCCCGGTTTCACCTATCACCTTGTGTTTCTCTCTCCCCTCCCCTACCTTTTAAGTCTACTCCCTTATTTTTTTCTTCTCCAGTCCTGCTGAAGGATCTCAACCTGAAACGTCGACTATGCTTTCTTCCATAGAGGCTGCCTGGCCTGCTGAATTCCTCCAGCATTTTGTGTGTGTGTGTTGCTTGGAATTCCAGCATCTGCAGCTTTTCTCCTGCTAAGGATGGTTTCTTAATTGGTTCTATTTACCATCAGTTACCATGGGGATGTTATGCACAGTGGATGGGATTATATAATGAGACTACTTAGTGACTACAGAAGTGGAAAATATTATCACAACTTTCACTTTGTTGACAAGGTCACTCAGATTTGGTCTCCCCAGAGAAGGATGAATATATATTTCAGGATTGTGACTAAGCTTAATGCCAGCACACCCAGTTTAGAGCAGAATTTTATCCTATTGTCTCCCTCAGCCACTGTGTTTTGTCCATCTGGTGTGTCACTTGCAATATTTGGTCAAAAGACAATAGACAATAGACAATAGGTGCAGGAGTAGGCCATTTGGCCCTTCAAGCCAGCACCGCCATTCATTGTGATCATGGCTGATCACAGCATACAATAATAATTCATAGCATAGAAATGCTCTCCTGTCATGAGTCATTCAGATTAATTTCAAGACTCAGAATGACTTAGTAGAAGCAAAGAGTTAAAGAGAGGCAAGACTCAATATTAGACCGCTGAGGAGGTGTTTGATGGCTCTGGGCCTAAGCTCGCTGGAGTTTAGAAGAATATCTTACACAGTGAACGTTAGGACACTGAAGAGTGTGCTAGAATAAAAGGATCTGGGAATACTGATCCACAATTCATTGGAAGTGGTGTCACACGTAGATAAGGTCATTAAGAAAGCTTTTGACACATGGGTCTTCATAAATCAAAGTACAGAGTGTCAGAGATAGGATGTTATGTTGTATAAAACATTGGTGAGGCCTAATTTGGAGTATTGTGTGCAGCTTTGGTCACCTACCTACAGGAAGGAGGTAAATAAGGTTGAAAGTATAGAGAAAATTTACAAGGATATTGCTGGGTCTGGGATCAAAGTCCAGGGCTTGAGTTACAAGGAAACATTGCATAGGTTAGGATTTTTTTCCTGGCTTGAGAGGAGATTTGATGGAGGTATACAAAATTGTGAGAGTTATAGATAGGGTGTTCCACTGCGGTTGGATGAGACTACAACCAGAGGTCGTGGTTTAAGGGGGACATGAGGGTAAACTTCTTCACTTAGAGGGACGTGAGAATGTGGAACAAGCTACCAGCTCAAGAGGTGCATGTGTTACATACCTCAAGGAGATCTTGTGACTTTCTTGTGAGAATGATGTAATGGTCTTTTGGAGGTTACCTGATGTAATTTTCCCGCCGATGTGAGGTCACGTGATGACATGTTCACCAGGGGTATAAAAGGGAAGACCTCTGGTGATGCAGTTAGTTTTCCAGCAAGAACGTTCATCAGTGTCTCCGTTCCGTTGCCTATTTGTTTTATGACGCAGTTTCATTTTTAAAACGGAGTGTTATGTTCTATAGTAAAGTACAATAGTACTGGACTGGCAATTTCTGTCAGATTTGTTGATGTACCTTTTAAGTAGTGTGGGAGAGTGAAGATTTTATCGAAGTACAGGATATGAAGGATTAAGAGAAGTCGGGAATGTTCGGCAGTTTAATAAAGGATCGACCTTATTGAGTCTTTGTTGAAGAAGTAGCGACCTGCATTAAGATAACTCCTGCCAAAAGAGCAAGGAAGTTCATGCAGGATTTGATCTCTAGAAATTAAGGTCAGTTGTTCTAAGCCATTTATTTCCTTCATCGTGAATCCTTTGGACAGAACCAGCAGGAAAGTCGTATCTATGAAGAAATCCTTCTCCAGAGAATGTTTAAATCTGTTAGACTTTCGAATTTACCATTTTAAGAACTGTATTTGACTTTACTGCTTTAAGAGCTGTTTTCGCATTTGTCGCTTTAAGAACCAGTACCGAGTGGCGATTTATTGAACGGCCGCATAGCGGTTAACTTCTGGTTAAGTTTTTCGTTTGTTTTTATTGTTTATCGGTACTTAATAAATGTTTGGTTGTTTTTACATAACCTGACTCGATTGATATTCATTGTTGCCGGTTACGTAACACATGTGAGCTTCATTTCAAAGTTTAAGGGAAGTTTGGACAGGTACGTGCATGGTAGGGGTATGGAGGGCTTTGGTCCCAGTGCAGTTCGATAGCAGTAAGCATTTTAAATGGTTTGGCACAGACTAGATTGGCCGAAGGACCTCTTTCTGTGTTATACTTTTCTATGACTCTACAATGATAAGAATGAGGGAGAGGAGGATTTCAGTGTAACCTATCAAATATTGAAAGGCCTAGATACTGTGGATGCGGAGATGATATTTCTTGTAGTGGAGGTGTCTCAGACCAATAGGCAACTCCTCAGAATATAAGGATATCCCTTTAGAAAAGGGATGAGGGTGAATTTCTTTAGCCCGTGGGTGGTGAATCTGTGGGGTTTGTTGCCACAGATTGTTGTGGAAGCCAAGTCATTGGGTAATTTTAAAGCAGAGGTTGATCGGTTCTTGAACAATAAGGATGTCAGAGGGGAATGGGGTTAAGAGGGATAATAAATCAGCCATGATGGAATGGCAGAGCAGACTCAATGGGCCAAATGGCCTAATTCTGCTCATGTCGTTTTATGGTTTTATTGTTGATATGTATAATTTACTGGAAGTGACTCAGATGCTCAGCATGTGTTGAAGTGAAGGGTGACCTTTGCCCAGATATTTAAAGGAGGGTGTATGGATAAGGGGTGGCCACAACATGATGGCTAGTGCTTCCCTTCTTCCTTTTTCCTTGGATCCTGCTGCTGGTGATGGAAAATTGAGCATTACTGTAGAGAGCAGTTTGTCACGAGTTGTCATGATACAGCACAAACATCATGCCAAAATTTGGGCCCAGTCATTTTCTGAATTTTTTAAAATTTCAAATTAAACTGAGATTACAATGTTAGAACACCATGTACACAGAAGAAAATACAAAATACCCATTCCCATTCTGACATGTTGGTCCATGGTCTCCTGCACTACCTCGAAGAGGCCACATTCAGGTTGGAGGAGCAACACCTCAGATTCCATTTGTTTTCTTTATTTATTTTTATTTAAAGGTAATGGACATAGCCCAGTCCATCACGGGTACAGCCCTCCCCACCTTTGAGGGTGTGTACATGAAGCGTTGTTGCAAGAAAGCAGCATCCATCATCAGGGACCCCCGCCACCATGATCATACTCTCCTCTCACTGCTGCCATTGGAAAAAAGGTACAGGAGCATCAGGACTCACACCACCAGGTTCAGGAACAGTTATCACTTCCCATCTATCAGGCTCTTGAAAAGAGGATAACTTCACTCACCCCATCATTAAAAAAATGTTCCCGCAATCTATGGATTTACCTCTAAGGATTCTTCATCTCATATTCTTGATATTTATTGTTTTTTTTATTCTTTATTTCCTTTTTTATTTGCATTTTTTTTTGTCTTTTGCACACCCGTTCAACGTGCAAGTTAGTGCAATCCATTAAGATTATTCTTCTATGGATTTATTGAGTACACCCACAAGAAAATTAATCTCACAACTGTATATTGTGACATGCATATACTTTGACAATAAATTTACTTTGAACTTCTAACTTTGAGATTCATTTTCTGCAGGCATTTACGAAGTTACTAAGAAACCCATTAGAATCAATGAAAAACCTTACACAGTCAACAACAGAAGACAACCAATCTGTAAAAGATTGCAAACTAGAAATACAAAAAAAAAACATAATGGATGAATAAAGAAAGAATATTCAGAACACGAATTGTAGACTCCTTGAAAATGAGTCCATTGGAATCAGTTCTGTGTTGAGCTGTGTGAATTTATATGCACTGGTTCAGGAGTCTGACGGTTGAAGAGTAATAACTGTTCCTGAACTTGGTGATGTGGGTCCTGAGACTCCTGTGACTCCTGTCTGATGGCAGCAGCAGGAAGAGAGCATGGTCTTAATACTGGATACCTCTTTCTTGTGGCAGCACTCCTTGTAGATGTGCTCAATAGTGGGTTGGGCTTTTCCTGTGATGAACTGGGCTGTCTCCACTACTTTTTCTAGGCTTTTCCCTTTGTCTTTATTCATCCCCAGCAGCCGCGTAACAGAGGACTCTCTGATCAACAGGCTGCTTCGAAGGATACACACCGATGCAGACATTAAGTGCTGCTGGAAGATCGTCAGCTCAGCAGACACACTGAAGTCATCTTCAGACTTACTGGTCTTCCAATCTAGTAAAGTGTCTGTAAGAGAAAGCACTTTCCAGGTTTCATAGGGCTTGTTGATGAGTGTACTAATGCTCAATGCAGTCAGTGTATAGGTTCTATGGGGAAGGACCACAGCTTGGGCTCTGTTCACCACTGCACGTGGATGGGCTGAGCTGGGTGGTGAAGCCCCTCAAACAAATGAGGTGTGTATCATCCTCAGGTGTTACATGAGTGCCATAGGTAATATAGTTTTAAAAAAATTCAGTGTTAATTCTACTAAATGTATTCGAGAATATAACGAGTTTTGCACTTCTCTGAGTATATATGTTATTAAGCATAAAGTTTTTTCTTGAAATAAAAAAAATCTGCTAAGTGAAAGATCCAATTTTTCGACAAACTTCTGTGATTTAAATCCTCAGATTTAATTGGCCTTAATTTGTTGACAAAAGGGGACTCATTAAAATAATTTATTGCAGAGAAATCAGTTAGAATTCAGGGCCTTTCGGAATTCAGGTTTTTTGGATTGGGACAAGAAGAGCTGAGTGAGAGCTGAATTCTGAATGAAGGCAGTTTTTCTAAAAGCATCTTCAAGTGCAAGAAGGATGGGACTGCGCAGGTATATGATGTAGACAGGACAGCGCGGAGAGTTTAAAAAGTAGGCCTGTTAGCTTGACATCGGTGGTTGGGAAGTTGTTGGAGTCGATTGTCAAGGATGAGGTTACAGAGTACCTGGAGGCATATGACAAGATAGGCAGAACCCAGCATGGTTTCCTTAAAGGAAAATCCTGCCTGACAAACTTATTACAATTTTTTGAGGAAATTACCAGTAGGCTAGACAAGGAAGATGCAGTGGATGTTGTATATTTGGATTTTCAGAAGGCCTTTGAAAAGGTGCCACACATGAGGCTGCTTAACAAGATAAGAGTCCATGGAATTACAGGAAAGTTACATACGTGGATAGGGCATTGGCGGATTGGCAGGAAACAGAGAGTGGGAATAAAGGGATCCTATTCTGGTTGGCTGCCGGTTACCAGTGGTGTTTCACAGGGGTCAGTGTTGGGGCCGCTTCTTTTTACATTGTACATCAATGTTTCGATTATGGAATAGATGGCTTTTTGTGGCTAAGTTTGCTGATGATACAAAGGTAGGTGGAGGGGCCGGTAGTGCTGAGGAAACAGAAAGTCTGCAGAGAGACTTGGATAGATTGGGAGAATGGGCAGAGAAGTAGCAAATGAAATACAATGTTGGAAAGTGTATGATTATGCACTTTGGCAGAAGAAATAAACGGGCAGACTATTATTTAAATGGGGAGAGAATTCAAAGTTCTGAGATGCAACGGGACTTGGGAGTCCTCGTGCAGGATACCCTTAATGTTAACCTCCAGGTTGAGTCGGTGGTGAAGAAGGCGAATAAATGTTGGCATTCATTTCTAGAGGAATAGAGTATGGGAGCAGGGATGTGATATTGAGGCTCTATAAGGCACTGGTAAGACCTCACTTGGAGTACTGTGGGCAGTTTTGGTCTCCTTATTTAAGAAAGGATGTGCTGACATTGGAGAGGGTTCAGAGAAGATTCACTAAAATGATTCCAAGAATGAGAGGGTTAACATATGAGGAACGTTTGTCCGCTGTTGGACTGTTTTCCTTGGAATTTAGAAGAATGGGGGGGGACCTCATAGAAACATTTCGAATGTTGAAAGGCACGGACAGAGTGGATATGGCAAAATTGTTTCCCATGGTGGGGGAGTCTTGTATGAGAGGGCATGATTTAAGGATTGAAGGGCGCCCATTCAGAACAGAGATGCGAGGGAATTTTTTTAGCCAGAGGGTGGTGAATCTATGGAATTTGTTGCCACAGGTGGCAGTGTAAGTCAAGTCATTGGGTGTATTTAAGGCAGAGATTGATAGGTATCTGAGTAGCCAGGGCATCAAAGGTTATGGTGAGAAGGTGGGGGAGTGGGACTAAATACGAGAATGGATCAGCTCATGATAAATTGGCGGAGCAGACTTGATAGGCCGAATGGCTGACTTCTGCTCCTTTGTCTTATGGTCTTATGGCCTTCTAATAAATGAATTAAGTTGCTTATGAAATTCTGTCACATTACATTATGAAGGAACATCAAGAATATTAACAGAATGGAGGTATGACAAGCTCGAGAAATTTTCTACCTTCTGCTCCTTGTGGTGGCATAGAAGTTTTAAGGACATGGTTCCTGACTGGTTGCAAGAGACAGTATTAGTTCAAAGAACATAACTGAAATCAAGCATTGGTACTTTTATAGATGTGCAGCAGCGAGAAAATTGACTGGTTGCATCATGGCCTGGTGTGGAAATACCATTGCCCAAGAATGGAAAATCCTACAATACGTAATGGATACAGCCCAGTCCGTCATGGGTAAAGTCCTCCCAAACACTGAGCACATCTACAGGGAGCACTGGCACAAGAAAGCAGCATCCATCATCAAGGACCCCCACCATCCAAACCATGCTCTCTTCTCGCAACTGCCATTGGGAAGGTGGTATAGGAACCTTTGGTCCCAAACCAGCAGATTCAGGAACAGTTATTACCTTACAACCATCAGCCTGAACCATTTTGGGTAACTTCATTCAACTCAATGCTGAACTGACTCCACAACATACGGACTCACTTTCAAGGGCTCTACCTCTCATGTTCTTATTATGGCTTATTTACTTCAGTATTGATTTGTATTATTATTAGTTCTTAGTATCTTCACAGTTCTTCTTTTACACGTTGATTGTCAGTCTAAGTGTGTAGATTTTCATTGGCTATGTTGTATTTCTTTGCTGCATCAAATCTGGAGTAACAATTAATTTGTTGTCCTTTACACTTGCGTACAGGCAATGACACTAAACAATCCTGAATCTTGAATCTTTAATGAATTTCCTTTGAACTCAATACTTTGATTTTAATGACTTCAATCACTCTGATACTTTGACACTTGATAGTCTGAAAGGGAGTAAAAGGATCTGACATTCCAATGTCCACAACTGTGCAGGCTCCCTGTAAGTTCACTCAGGTTTTGGACAATTCCTCAGAGAAATGGGTTGGCCTGTGAGGGAATATTGTGACTGGATTTCTTTGCCTTAGAGAATTAACTGTTTTTTCCGTCTGGTGGGCCTAGCATAGATGCTGTATGGCCTCTCCTCTGACGGGATTGAGACAAACAGTCCATGAGCGGGGCACTTGTTTGAGACTTCTGATGATGAGACATTCTGCCAAATAACTCCAAGGGTCTGCCTGGGGAGCATTAACATTATTTCCCTCTCTACAGTCATTGGCTGACCTGCTGAGTGTTTTAGATTTCCAGCTTTTTAGATTTTCATTGCAAAGTTTAGCTAGGATGGTGCTGTTGTATAGTGAGGAAAAACACAAGCTTCTGCAGATACAGTACTAGAAATTTTAAGCAACACCAAGTTCAAGTTCAAGTTTAATTGTTATTTGACCATGCATGAATACCCATGAATACAGACAGATGAAAGAGGGTTGCTCCAGGGTCAAGGTACAAAACACAGTACCAACAGTCATACACAGTATAAGGCACATACAGCACGTATAAGATAACAGATTGAAATGTATTTATTATTGAAGTATGTACGCAGTATATAACCGTGGATGAAGTCAGTAAGGTAGGCTAGTGAGCAGACTTAGCGATCGATTGGCATATTCTTGCTTACTTTCCATTAAAATAGAAGACACAGAGCACAGACCAGAACATCACTGGTTCAGCCCTTCAACTTATGAGATCTACACCAAACACAATGGCAGACTGACATCTTTTCTGTCTGGACATGATGCACATCTCTCCGTTCCCTGCATACTTGTGTGTCTAAAGATTCCTAAACACCTCTGTTGTTATCTACCTACACTGCCACCTCTGGCATAAACTCCCATCACTCCGTGCATAAAATACTTGCCCTGCACGTCTCCTTTAAACTTTCTCCTCTCTCCTTCCCTAGTATTTTACATTCCAACCCTGTGAAAATAAAAAAAAAGATGTTTTCCTTGCCTGATGCATTTGTTGATTTAATTATTTTTGTATCTGTGATGTTTTCATGACTTCTTTTGAGGCACAAGGAACTCTTCTTCAATTTTAAATTATTCTCAGGAGTGAACATTTCTGGCAAGACCAGATATTGTAATCCATTACTAGTTGGCTTTGAAAGGTGGAAAGATATCATTTTGCTGAGATGTATTAACAGAGAGATACTCAGATTTAACTTGAGGTGGACCAACAGAGACAGGTTGATAGAAATTCGCATTCTGTTTTTTTAACAGGTCCTCAATTTCTATTTTTCAATTTCACTCACATCTCTACTCCTTTCAAACATTATTAATGGATCTTGCTATAAGTTTATAAAATTGTAGAACTATTGTGCAGTGCAGAAACTGATTCAGCACAGTATAGATAGATTAATAGAGCCATACGCATGGGAACAGGCCCCTTGGCCCAACTCATCCAGCCCAATTTTGTTATCCAGCGAGCAAGTCCTTTCTGCCCGGGTTTTGCCCATATCTCTCTAAACCTCTACTATCCATGTACTTACATAGATGGCTTTTTAATGTTAACTGTTATTTTTCAACCTTTATTTTTCTGGCAGCTTATTCTAATACACATCACCCTATGAGTGAAGAAGATGCATCTGGTACCCCTCTTAAATATCTTGTCTCTGGTCTTGAATCTATATCCTTTAGCTTTTAATATGTGTCTGTGATCCTGAAGAGCCTTATACCTCTGTTAGGTCACCCCTTGTTAAATATGTGGGTTATGACTAAAGGCAAAAATGCTGGAGATGATTAGCATTTTAAGTTGTAAGGGTGAAAAACAGAAATAAAGAAAAAATAATAAAAACTTAAATAATTAACAAAAGTGTAAAGAAAACTACCAATATTTACAAACAGCTATCTACCAGAAAGCACAATAGCAGCCCCATACTTGGCTCAGTGTGAACTCCTAGCAGCCCGGATCTCTCTCTTCTACTGAGAGCAAACCGCCCTGCTTTGTATTTGGCACCAGGACATACCATCTTAATTACCCACAAAGTTAACTTAAGGCTACACATGAAATAGAATGTGATGCACCCCACAATGTAGTTACAGCCATATTACAAAATAAACATATCTACCGTAAATAGGGCACACAAATAATGTATAGACATTTACATGCCCCCATTACTAAAGAAATGGAAGACTCACCGTGTCTAGTGGGAAAGCACCAAAGAGCCAACCTGAGCGTATCAACTCGGTTTAAAACTCATGATGAAAATATTCCAAGGAGGATATTGAAGAGAGCACATTCAGCGCAATAACAGCAGAATAACAAGGCAATGTTTGTGCGTGTATCTAAGGAATGTGTTTAACAAGTGCTCTCCACCACACCCCTCAATCTCCTGCATTCCAGGAATTAAAGTACCTTTAATTCTATGTAACCTTTCATCGTAACTCAGGCCCCCAAGAGGTAATTCCACATGGAACAACACAGCAGTCTTATTTTTCCTTCTACTACCTACTTTCATCTCTTTGGGACAGCTTCTACCCTGCTGTTTTAAGATTATTAAATAATTTCCAGTATGGTAAGCTGGATTCTTGACCTCATAATGTATCTTGTTGTGCACTTTGCACCTTATTGTCTGCCTGCACTGCTCCTCTGTAACTGGAGCACTTGATTTAACATCTTATTATTGTTTTCCATTGAAATACCTGAATGATATGAAATTTAGTTAGTTATTTAGTTTATGAGATACAGCACTGTTTGGTGCTCAGAGTGTTGTTCTGACGCTCAGAGCTGTGCCAAGCAGCAGTCCCCCAATTTAATGCCAGCTAGTCACGGAACAATTTACAGTGACCAATTCAGAATCAGAATGACAATCTGGCCTAATATCACCAGTGTATGTTGTGAAATTCATTGTCTTTATGACAGCAGTACAATGCAATGCATAATAATAGAGAGAAAATTATTTGAATTACAGTAACTATATATATATATATATATATATATATATATATATATATATATATACACAATAGTTAAATTAAACAAGAAATGCAACAATAGAAAAAAAAATAGTGAGTTAGTGTTCATGGGTTCAATGTCAGGAATCACATGGCAGAGGCGAAGAAACTGTTCCTGAGTCATTGAGTGTGTGCCTTCAAGCTTCTGTACCTCATCGCTGATGATAACAATGAGAACTAGGCATGACCAGGGTGAAACTATGGAGACTATGGAGGCCAGTGCCCATGATGGAGCTGCCTGAGTTTACAACTGCCTGCAGATTATTTTGATGCTTTGCAGTAGAACTCACACCTACCACGCCCCCCCCCCCCCGCCCACCGCCATACCAGCCGGAGATACAGCCAGTTAGAATGCTCTCCATAGAACATCTGGAGAAATTTGTGAGTGTTTCAGGTGACGTGCCTGAAACTCCTGATGAAGTATAGCCACTGCCATACCTTCTTCATAGCTGCATCGCTATGTTGTGTCCAGGAGAGATCCTGAAAGACATTGACACCCAGGAACTTGAAATACTCAGTCTTTCCACTTCTGATCCCTCTATGAGGACTGGTGTGTGTTCCCTCATTTTACCCTTTCTGAAGTCCAGACTCACCAATCTTTAGAAACTAAAGCACCCAGAAGAGACCCACGTGGTCACAGTGAGAACATACAAACTCCTTATAGTCAGCAGTGTGTCTCTGGTACTATAACATTGTGCTAACTACCACCATGATCTGTATACATGGCTGCAAAACTGTACCTGTACATGAGGCATTAATAAGCCAATTTACCAATTTACCAACATGCCATCTCCCTTGGTCCACACCACTGTCCCTCAACTACCCCGTCTACCAAGGAGCTACTGACTTCCCAAGAATTTCCCTCATGCACACTCAGGTGAGACCGGGCTGATTTTGTAGCTGATGAGCTTAATGTGCTGAATTATTTTACTCAGTTCCTTCTTTTAGATTTCATCTCTAATGGAAAATTGAAAACATTAAAGGAAGTCTGAGATTGTGTTTTGAAAGCACTCGTGTGGATTATATTACATTATACGAAATTGCTAACTGCATTATTCATCTGATTTCTCACCACTATTCATTTCAAAACTGCCCTCGCCATTGATTTCGGTTCCACCTGCGCAATGTATAATATTGCCTCTTACAACCTCTTGAAATGTCACAATGACTGCTTACTGCTTCAGGCAAGAGCCACATAAACATCGCACAATATAGCAGCAAAGAGCAAGATAACCTTTAAACGAGACTGTTGAAATTCATGTCCAGCCATCAAGTTTAAGAATGACGTACCAATCCAGGAAAATGAGGCCACCGTTGGAGCAGCAGAATGAACAATGCAAAGGAAGCACGATTATGTGGGGAGAAAGGTTTCCAAGAAAGTGCAGAGCCAGATTATCGATCCATAGCCGGATGCTCAGGTCTAATCGTGATGGTCCCTTGAGTGCAACGGGGATCATTGCTTTTAACTGAGACTATGATCCCAGTGGATGCAGCCTGCCTCTATAATAACACCACTGTCTGTTGCTAATGTGCCTTTAATGACTCAGCAACAGTTCAGGACAGTTACAAGTGGGAGAACAACCAAGTCGACAGAAATTGAGAGCATAACTTTAATGTAATGCTTCTCACCAATCCTGCTTTACAGAGACAGTCTTCTGAAGTTGTCGTTCAAAACAGAAGTCTTTACAATTATTGCTAATTATTTATAAGTAGACCTAACATACAGCATGGATACAAGCTCTATAGTCCACTGAGTCAAAACCATAGAATACAGAAATAGTGCCAAATTTTTCACCTTCTCAAAAGTCAATCTAACTCTTCCCTCTCACATAGAACTCCTCTCTCTCTCATCCATAAGACTATAAGATATAGGAGCAGAATTAGGCTATTTGGCCCATCGAGTCTGCTCCATTGTTCCACCATGCTGATTTATTATCTCTCTCAAGCCCATTATCCTGCCTTCTCCTTGTAGCCTTTGACACCCTAACTAAATAGGAGCCTATCAAACTCTGCTTTAAATATACCCAATTACGAGGCCTCTACAGCCACCTGTGACAATTAATTCCAGCGATTCACTACCCTCTGGCTATAGAAATTCTCCCTCATCTCTGTTCTAAATAGACATTCCTCTATTTTAAGGCTGTAGTCGAAGACTCTTCCACTATAGGAAGCATCATCTCCACAGCCACTGTATTGGCGACTTGTCTGACCATATCCCTATCTTTTAAATGTCCCTAATATATCTGCCACTACCACTACCCAGGCAGGATGTCTTATGTATCCGACTCTCTCTGTATGATAAACCTACATCTGACATCCCTCCTGTACTTTCCTTCAATCACTTTAAAATTATGCTTCAGCATAATAACCGTACAGTCCATGCTGACCATCAAGCACTCCTCCCAATTTATTCTCCCTACGTTCTCAACATCTCCTTCCAAATTCCGCTACTCTCTGACACTTTGGGTGTAAACTACAGCAGCCAATTAACTGACTGACCATCATCAGAAACCCCATACTCTTGTTTTTCTGCCATCAGGAATGAGCTAGAGGAAGGACCTGTTTTTGGTCCAGCACATTAATGCCATTAAAAGCATACCAGTGCCTCTTCTTCCTTAGAAACTTACACTTGTACTTCACCCTCCCCTCCCCTCATTTTCTTACTGATTTCTCTTCTTTTTCAGTCCAGCCCTGATGAAGGGTCCCGACCTGAAACATCTACTCTTTTCCATAGATGTTGCCTGGCCTGCTGAGTTCCTCTAGCATTCTGTGTGTGTTGGTTGCATTACATCCTGGTCTGGAAACACCAATGCCCTTGAATGAAAACACCTACAAAAAGTAATGGATATAGCCTAATCCATCATGGGTAAATCCCTTCCCAGCTTTGAGCACGTCTACAAGCAGCATCCATCATCATAGGCCCCGACCACCCAAGCCATGCTCTCTTCCGACTGCTACCATCCAGAAGGAGTTACAAGAGCCTTAAGATTCATATCAACAGGTTGAGAGAAGAATATTTTCCTCAACCATCAGACTCTTGAACTGAGGGAGTAACTTCACTCAACTTCATTCACCCCAACAATGAGTTGTTCCCATAACTTATGGGCACACTTTCAAGGATTCTTCATCTCATGTTCTCAATATTTATTGTTTATTTATTATCATTATTTTGTTCTCTGTATTTACTGCAAATGCCTGCAAGAAAAATGAATCTCTGGGTTGCATATGGTGATATATATGACCTTGATAATAAATTTACTTTGAACTTTAAACTTTGACCCACACGTCTTTGGGATGTGGGGTGAAGCCAGGGGACCCGGGGGAAACCCACACAGTCACAGGGAGAATATTACTGGAGGTCAAGATTGAATCTGGGTTACTAGAGTTGTGAAGCAGTGGCTCTACACCTAGGCATCTGTGCTGTCCCAAGCACTTTGGACAAAATCTAAATTTCTCAATGATACTAATATCTTACTGTTTGCTGAAGCAGTATTCATAGTCTTAAAGCTAACTGAATAACTTACATGGTTTTCTTTTTATCATGTCCATCAGGAGAAGACGTATCTCAGAGTTGTGTACTGCATGCATACTTTGATAATAAATGAACCTTTGAACTACAGAAGATTGAACTTATCAGGATTTGGAAATGGCTTGTAACTTAGCAGTTCACAAAAGCCAGGTTTTCCCTGTGGTCTCCCAATTTAATTCTACTTTCCATTCCCATTCCAACATGTTAGCCCTTGGCCCTCTTTCAGGCTGAAGAAGAAACACCTCATATTCCATCTGAGTAGCCTCCAACATGATGGCATGAATGTCAATTTCTCTATCTTTTGGTAATTTCTCCCCATTCCCCATCTCTCTTTTTTTTTCATTCCCCAATCTGTCTCTACTCTTACTCTTTCTCTTTTCCTCATCTGCACATCACCTCTCTCTGGTGTCCCTCTTCATTCCCTTTCTCTCAGGGTCCACTATGGTCTCCTATCAGATTCCTTCTTCATCTGTCTTTTACCTCTTCTACCTATCGCCTTCCAGCTTCTTACTTTATTCTCCTTTCCCCACCCATCCACCTACCTCCTCACTTGCTTTCAAAATCAAAGTATCGTATATATACAGTATGTTACCTTATCTTCAAATTCATTTTCTTGAAGGCATTTCATGAAAATAAACAAATACATTAAAATTTATGAAAATCTATACATAAACAAAGACTGACAAGCAAGCAATGTGCAAAAGACAAATTGTCCAAATAAAAAATGAATAAATTTCAGAAGTTGATCTGTAAGGTCTTTGAGGTTTTAACAATAATCTCTTTTTTCCCCAAACTCAGAGTGAAACCCAATTTGGCAGCCTGTTTCAGTGCTTACACATTGTGGAGGAGAGAGAGAGAAAAAGAGAGAAAATGGAATAGAGGGAAGTGAAAAGGAATTAAGGAGGAAGAAAAAGATAGGCATTATTTTTCAGATGTGCATCAGAACAGCAAAAAAAAATGTATTTGTGCCAACAACAAATACAGTCTGAGGATGTGATGGGATGGCCCACAAGAGTCAGCGTGCTTCCAGTGACAACATAATATGTATTTCTTTTCTGTTCTATTTTTGCTTGGCTTACTTAGTTTAAATATACAGTACTATGCAAAAGTCTTAGGCACATATAAACACGTAGCTAGGGTTCTTAAGACTTTTGCACAGCATTGCATTTGTTAATGTGGAGTGCAGAACAAGTTTGCAAATCTGGCAGGAGCAAAGGATGTTGGGAATGATGGGTGTGGAGTGCTGCGGGAGGGGCATGGGGTAGGTGGCAGAGAAGTCGTGTTTGGGCTGGGAGTGGCGCAGTTGCAAACACACCCAGCCCTGAGACGCCTGGCAAGATCATTTGGTTGCAAACAATTGATTTATTGATCATTACAGAATGTTTCTCCATGTGTTTCCTGCTCCCTCCCTTCTCCCTTCCCCTTTTCCCAATTACTATTCCCCTCTCCCTGCTCCCTTTCTAGTCTCAGTCCACAATAGAGAACAACATCAGGTTTATTATTACTCCGCTATGTCATGAAATTTGTTTTTGCAGCAGTACAGCACAATACATAAAATTACTACAGTAATGTACAAAAGTCTTAGGCACCCTAGTTTTAGGCATATCTATATCTATGTCCCTAAAAATCTTTGAGAGTTTGCACAGTACAGTATGTGTCACAGGTAAATGATTTGTGAATGAATGGTGATATGTTTCCAAGTCAGAACGGTGAGGGACTTGGAAGGAAGTTTGATAGTAGTGGATTCAGCGATGGTGATGCCACTGAATGTCAGGGTTCGATGGTTAGAGCCTCCCTTGTTGGAGATGGCCATTGCCTGGCACTTGTGTGGCTTGAATGTTACCTGCCACTTGTCAGCCCAAGCCTGAATATTGTCCAGGTCCTGCTGCATTTGGATATGAACTGCTTCACTATCTGAGGTGTCATGAATGTGCAGAACATTGTGCAGTCATCTGCGAACATCCCCACTTCTGACCTTATGGTGGAAGGAAGGTCATTGATGAAGCAACTGAAGATGGTTGGCCCTAGGACACTTTCCTGAGGATCTCCTGCAATGATCTCCTGAGGATGAGATGATTGATTTCCAAACAACCCAACCATCTTCCTTTGTGTCAGTTATGATTCCAACCAGTGGAAGGTTTTCCCCCTAATTCCCATGGACTCCATTTTAGCTAGGGTACCTTGATTTCATACTCAGTCAAATTCTGCCTTGATGTCCAGGGCTATCACTCTCACCTCACCTCTGGTTATCTCTTTAGTTCATGTTTAGTCCATGATGAAGTCAGGGGCTGAGTGGCCTTGATGGAACCTAAACTGGGCATCCTTAAGCAGGTTATAGCTGAGTAGGTGCTGCATGATAGAATTGTTAATGACCCCTTCCATTACTTTGCTGATTATTGAGAGTATTCTGATAGGGCATTAAATGGCGGGGTTGGACTTGTCCTGTTTCTTATGTATAAGACATGCCTGGGCAATCTTTCACATTGCCAGGTAGTTACTGAAAGCAAAGGTTCACATACTTTTTTCCAACAAATACATGTAATATTATATCATTTTCTCAATAAATAAATGAACAAGTATAATTTTTGTGTTGTTTTTTTAATTGGGTTCTCTTTATCTAGTTTTAGGACATATGAAGATATTACATGTTAGTTCATATTTATGCGGAAATAGAGAAAATTCTATAATATTCACAAACTTTCTAATACCGCTGTATATGGTGACATAAATGTATTTTGATAGTAGATTTACTTTGAACTTTGGACCTTTAAAGCTAATTGTGTCTGCCTTGTGAAAAAACACATCAGCTTTTACATATACAGATGTGATTTCTGCATGATTTATAGAACTAACTGTTCTCACCTCACAAAATTGGAACACAGAAGAAACAGACACTTCAAGGGTACAAGTAGCTGAGCCATCCTTCTGGGCTGCTCCACAATTTACTGAAACTATAGCTAGTTTTATGAAACCATAAAGCCTTCCTCTTCAGCCCTTTATTTTTTCTACCTGTCACTTCGACCCTCCTCCCCACCCGCCTATCATCCCCTCACCTGGTTTTACCTATCACCTTCTAGCACGTACTCCTTTTGCTCCCCCATATTCTTATTCCGGCTTCTTCCTCTTTTCCAGTCCTGATGAAGGGTCTCACTCTGAAACTTTGACTCTTTCCATAGATGCCACTTGACCTGCTGAGTTGGGCAATTATATCATTTAACTTCACAGTTATTGACCCATATTAACCTTTACCTCTGTCCTTATCAAATGCATGTCTGTCCCTGCCTTAAAATTATTGAAAAATAATCAGAATCAGTATCAGGTTTAATATCGCTGACATATGTTGTGAAATTTGTTGTCATGTGGCAACAGAGCAATGCAGCACAGTCATAGATTCTTATGAAAAGTACAGCATAAAAACAGGCCCTTCAGCCCATCTAATCCAGGCTGAACCATTTAAACTATCTACTCCCATCAACCTGCGCCGGGACCATAGTCCTCCATGCCCCCACCATTTGTGTACCTATCCAAACGTCTCTTAAACATTGAAATCAAGCTCACGTGCATCACTTGTGCTGGCAGCTCATTCCACACTCTCACCACCCTCTGAGTGAAAAAGTTTCCTCTGATGTTCCCCTTAAACTTGTCACCTTTCACCCTTAACCCATAACCTCAGGTTGTAGTCCCACCCAACCTCAGTGGAAAAAGCCTGCTTGCATTCACCCTTACCTGTATCAAATCTTCCCTCAATTTTCTACATTCTATGGAATAACCTCCGAATCTATTCAATCTCTTCTTATAACTGATGTACTCCAGTACGCAATTCCAACCACTCACAACTATCAGAGAAAACTGGTTATGTCTCAATCCTATCATGTGTTCGACCCAAATTCTAGGCTCTTGAACAAGAAAATGTTCACCTACGTTCAGTCTGTCGAAACCCCTCAGGATCTTACATTTTTCCTTGGAGTCCTCCCTCACTCTTCTAAGTGCTTCTGGATACAAGCACAGCCTTTTTCAGCTTTCAACATTCTAGATATAGGTTTAAATATCTTCTCTGTACAGCTTCTAATGCATTAGCGTGCCTCCTCAGATCAACATTGTACAGAGTAATCAAGATGTGATTTCACCAATGCTCTATATAACTGAATGCATTTGCTGTAATGCTCAGTTCCCCAAGCAATAAACAGTAACGTTCTGCTGAATTTGCTAATTACTTGCTTTAACTGCATACTAGCCCTTGGAAAATCACTAACCTCTATAATCCCTTCATCAAAGACATCTTCTGAGTCAGTGCCTCAAGAAAGTAGCATCCTCACAACCTGAGATGTGTCCTCATTGGGGAAGAGATTGAAATGTACAGTGGAAACATTCAGACGGCCTGCGTCATGGCCTGGTATGGAAGTTGTTCGAATGCACAGGATGTCAAGAGGATGCAGAGGTCCGAACTCTATCACAGGCACGAAGCACTCTATCCTCAAATGGCACAAAAAGGAACCATCCAATATGAAGGACCCTCACCATCCAGGAGATGCCCTCTTCTCATTAATACCATTTGGGTAGTGGGACAGGAGCCTGAAAACACACACTTAGTGTTTCAGGAACAGCTTCTCCCCCTCCGCCACCAGATTTCCGAATGCCCTTTTAGCATGAATACTATCTCCTTGAAACATATCAAATAGAGTGGATCTGGAGAGAATGTTTTTTTCTACAGTGGGAGAGTCTAGGACCAGAGAACACAACCTCAGAATAGAGGGATATCCCTTTAGAACAGAGAAGAAGAGGGAAGAGTCGTGTTTTTTTTTAAACACTGCTGGGGGAGAAGGGTCTGCACTGCGCAGGCGCGTGACATAGCGCGCCAAGGTTTAAAAAGAGAAATATTCAACGGTTCTTGTTTCAGTCGAAGCAAGCAGTTGAAGAAGGGAGTGAAGAAATCAGGTAGAAAAAGTCACTTTTTTTTAGACACTGCTCGGGGAGAAGGGTCTGCACTGCGCAGGCGTGTGACAGAGCGCGCCAAGGTTTAAAAGCAGACTACCATATACAGTGGCCATCATTGTAGTAGCCATCGTCGGAGTGGACTGAGTCAGAGTGGGACGGCTTTGGCTCAACAGGCTTTGGCGAGAACAAGCAGAGGCCAGGGTACGTTCCGGTAAGTCTTTTGTTCAGATTGTTTAGAGTAGAGAGAATGCCAGGCAGGATGTTAGAATGCTCCTCTTGCAGGATGTGGGAAGTCAGGGAGCCCTCCGGTGTCCCTGACAATGACACCTGCAAGAAGTGCATCCAGCTGCAGCTCCTAACAAACCACGTTAGGGAACTGGAGCAGGAGCTGGATGACCTGCGGATAGTAGCTACAGGGAGGTAGTTATGCCAAAGGAGCAGAGGACAGGAAATTGGGTCACTGTCAGGTGAGGGAAGAGGAAAGGGCAGGCAGAGCAGGGTTTCCCTGTGGCCATTCCCCTCAACAACAAGTATACTGCATTGGATACTGTTAGGGGGGATGACTTACCCGGGACTAGTTGCAGTAGCCGGATCTCTGGCACTGAGTCTAGCTCTGCAGTGCAGAAGGGAGGGTAGAAAAAGTGGAGAGCGGTAGTGATAGGGGACTCGATAGTTAGAGGTGCAGATAGGAGGTTCTGTGGTCGTGACAGAGAATCCAGGATGGTTTGTTGCCTTCCGGGTGCCAGGGTCAAGGATGTCTCTGATCGCTTGCATGACATTCTGAAGTGGGAGGGTGATCAGTCAGATGCTGTGGTGCACATCGGTACCAATGACATAGCAAGGAAGAGTGAGGAGGTCCTGGAGAGTGAGTATAGAGAGCTTGGTAGGAAGTTGAAAAGCAGGACCTCGAGGGTGGTAATCTCAGGATTGCTACCTGTGCTACGTGCCAGTGAGGGTAAGAATAGGATGCTCTGGAGGACGAACAAGTGGCTGAGGAACTGGTGTAGGAAGCAGGGTTTCAGATTTCAGGTTCGTTGGGACCTCTTCTGGGGCAGGTGGGGCCTGTACAAGAGAGACAGGTTACACTTGAACTACAGGGGGACCAATATCCTTTCAGGGAGGTTTGTTAGTGCTATTGGGAAGGCTTTAAACTAGATTTGCAGGGGGATGGGAACCAGAGTGCCAGAGCTGACAGTGTGGCTGGGGTGAAAATAAATGGTGTTAAAAGTTCAAGCAAATCCGCGAATAGAAAGGTTGTGAGTGGTGGTAAAAATCTTCTGAGGTGTATATATTTTAATGCTAGGAGTATTGCGGGGAAGGCGGATGAGTTGAGGGCATGGATTGACACGTGGAATTATTGCGTTATAGCAATTAGTGAAACTTGGCTACAGGTGGGGCAGGACTGGCAGCTTAATACTCCAGGGGTCCGATGTTTCAGATGTGATCGAGGCAGAGGAATGAAAGGTGGGGGAGTAGCATTGCTTGTTAGGGAAAATATTACAGCAGTGCTCAGGCAGGACAGATTAGAGGGCTTGTCTACTGAGTCCTTATGGGTGGAGCTGAGAAACAGGAAAGGTATGGCCACATTAGTGGGATTGTATTACAGACCACCCAATAGTCAACGAGACTTGGAAGAGCAAATCTGCAAAGAGATAGCAGGCAACTGCAGGAAACATAAAGTTGTGGTGGTAGGGGATTTTAATTTTCCATATATTGATTGGGACTCCCATACTGTTAGGGGTCTAGATGGTTTAGAATTTGTAAAATGTGTTCAAGAAAGTTTTCTAAATCAATATATAGAGGGACCAACTAGAGGGGATGCAATATTGGATCTCCTGTTAGGAAACGAGTTAGGACAAGTGACGGAAGTCTGTGTAGGGGAGCACTTTGGTTCCAGTGATCATAACACCATTAGTTTCAACTTGATCATGGACAAGGATAGATCTGGTCCTAGGGTTGAGGTTCTGAACTGGAAGAAGGCCAAATTTGAAGAAATGAGAAAGGATCTAAAAAGCGTGGATTGAGACAGGTTGTTCTCTGGCAAAGATTGATCGGTAGGTAGGAAGCCTTCAAAGGAGAAATTTTGAGAGTGCAGACTTTTGTGTATATATATATATATATATATAAAAATTTTGTATTTTCCTGTCAGGATTAAAGGAAAAGTGAATAGGAATAGGGAACCTTGGTTCTCAAGGGATATTGCAACTCTGATAAAGAAGAAGAGGGAGTTGTATGACATGTATAGGAAACAGGGAGTAAATCAGGTGCTTGAGGAGTATAAGAAGTGCAAGAAAATACTTAAGAAAGAATTCTATGGTTTCTATTCCGTGTGCAGGTCAGAGGGACTAAGCAGAAAATGGTTCGGTACAGCCAAGAAGGGCCAAAAGGCCTGTTTCTGTGCTGTAGTTTTTTCTGTAGTTTCTATGGTTTCTAAATCAGGAGGGCTAAAAGAAGACATGAGGTTGCCTTAGCAGTCAAAGTGAAGGATAATCCAAAGAGCTTTTATTAAGAGCAAAAGGATTGTAAGGGATAAAATTGGTCCTCTTGACGATCAGAGTGGTCGGCTATGTGCGGAACCAAAGGAAATGGGGGAGATCTTAAATAGGTCTTTTGCGTCTGTACTTACTAAGGAAACTGGCATGAAGTCTATGGAATTAAGGGAAACAAGTAGTGAGATCATGGAAACTGTACAGATTGAAAAGGAGGAGGTGCTTGCTGTCTTCAGGAAAATTAAAGTGGATAAATCCCCGGGACCTGACAGGGTGTTCCTCCGGACCTTGAAGGAGACCGGTGTTGAAATTGCAGGGGCCCTGGCAGAAATATTTAAAATGCTGCTGTCTACAGGTGAGGTGCTGGAGGATTGGAGAGTGGCTCATGTTGTTCCGTTGTTTAAAAAAGGATCGAAAAGAAATCCGGGAAATTATAGGCCGGTAAGTTTAATGTCGGTAGTAGGTAAGTTATTGGAGGGAGTACTAAGAGACAGAATCTACAAGCATTTGGATAGACAGGTACTTATTAGGGAGAGTCAACATGGCTTTGTGCGTGGCAGGTCATGTTTGACCAATCTATTGGAGTTTTTTGAGGAGGTTACCAGGAAAGTGGATGAAGGGAAGGCAGTGGATATTGTCTACATGGACTTCAGTAAGGCCTTTGACAAGGTCCTGCATGGGCGGTTAATTAGGAAAATTTAGTCGCTAGGTATACATGGAGAGGTGGTAAATTGGATTAGACATTGGTTCAATGGAAAAAGCCAAAGAGTGGTAGTAGAGAATTGCTTCTCCGAGTGGAGGCCTGTGACTAGTGGTGTGCCACAGGGATCAGTGCTGGGTCCATTGTTATTTGTCATCTATATCAATGATCTGGATGATAAAGTGGCAAATTGGATCAGCAAATTTGCTGATGATACAAAGATTGGAGGTGTAGTAGACAGTGAGGAAGGTTTTCAGAGCCTGCAGAGGAACTTGGACCAGCTGGAAAAATGGGCTGAAAAATGGCAGATGGAGTTTAATTCAGACAAGTGTGAGGTATTGCACGTTGGAAGGACAAACCAAGGTAGAACATACAGGGTTAATGGTAAGGCACTGAGGAGTGCAGTAGAACAGAGGGATCTGGTAATACAGATACAAAATTCCCTAAAAGTGGTGTCACAGGTAGATAGGGTCGTAAAGAAAGCTTTTGGTACATTGGCCTTTATTAATCAAAGTATTGAGTATAAGAGCTGGAATGTTATGATGAGGTTGAATAAGGCATTGGTGAGGCCGAGTCTGGAGTATTGTGTTCAGTTTTGGTCACTAAATTACAGGAAGGGTATAAATAAGGTTGAAAGAGTGCAGAGAAGGTTTACAAGGATGTTGCCGGGACTTGAGAAACTCAGTTACAGAGAAAGGTTGAATAGGTTAGGACTTTATTCCCTGGAGCGTAGAAGAATGAGGGGAGATTTGATAGAGGTATATAAAATTATGATAGGCATAAATAGAGTGAATGCAAGCAGGCTTTTTCCACTGAGGCAAGGGGAGAAAAAAAACAGAGGACATGGGTTAAGGGTGAGGGGGGAAAAGTTTCTATGGAACATTAGGGGGGGCTTCTTCACACAGAGAGTGGTGGGAGTATGGAATGAGCTGCCAGACAAGGTGGTAAATGCGGGTTCTTTTTTAATATTTAAGAATAAATTGGACAGATACATGGATGGAAAGTGTATGGAGGGATATGGTCCGTGTGCAGGTCAGTGGGACTAGGCAGAAAATGGTTCGGCACAGCCAAGAAGGGCCAAAAGGCCTGTTTCTGTGCTGTAGTTTCTATGGTTTCTATGGATTTCTTTAGCCAGAAGGGAGTAAATCTGTGGGATTCATAGCCATAAACAGCTGTGTAGGCCAGGTGATTGGGTATATTGAAAGTGAAGGTTGATAGGTTCTTGATTAGACAAAGCATCAAAAGTTATGGGGAGAAGCCAGTAGAATGGAGTTGAGTGGGATAATAAATCAGCCATGATGGAATTGCGGAGCAGACTTGAAGGCCCAAATGGCCTAAATCTGCTCCTACATCTTATGGTCTTACTACTTCATGATTCCTTTTTGTTTCTGATATTTATTTTGTTATTTATATTAATTTGATAACTTTGCATTGTACTGCAGCTACAAAACAAGCAATTTCACCAAATACAGTATACGATAGTAATAATAAGCCTGATTCTTATTTTTCAGTCTCCTGCCAGAATGGACACTAATATGAGTCTGGCACTTTCTCAAGCACAATCAGAAATGGACCATTAAACACCAATCTTGCTCATGAACTTGCATCCCGAAAGGAATAAATAAAAAAAATGCAGAAAACACGTTTGAAGCCAGCATCAAATTCATAGCCAAAGCCATGTAAAGGGGTGAAATATAAAAAGGACATTTTAAATGCCTAAAGCTGAACGCATTGAGGGGGAGGAGGAAATCACAAATGTTTAACTCCTGTGTTAGTGGATCCTATTTTCAGTTCCTGGATCCCAGCTGGAACTTAGCAAATAATAAAAAGAGCTGAGCTATTGAAAGTGAATTCCCACAGGAACCCCAGATGGGCAAGCTATCGGGATGGAATTACAGAGACAAATTAACTTGAGTTAAGTGCAAGTTGGCAAAGTCGAAAGGGAAACATATTAATTCACCCAGATGACTGTGGAGGAGGTTTGGGTAATGCTAAGGGCATCTGAATTATGATAACTGAATTAATAATATTAGGTTTCCATTGCCACAGAAGTCCGCGATGTTATCAGTCTCTCTGCTATTGCTATTTTCTGCATGCAGATCAGAAGATAGAATAGGATTGTCAGTAATGGTTACAAGGGACCATGGGTTGTGGTGACAGAGTACGTCAGATTCATTTTTTTTGTTTCAATCCAAGAATGTGTTGTAAATGCATGGTGATGCTTAGTGGCAAAGGAATGGTTTTCACTGTCTCAGTATATTCGGAAAGAATTAACTGCCAGTGAAGTAGTTTCGTTGTGTAATCAGTGTTATAATGTAGGAAGCAGGGCAGCCAACTGGCTCACAGCAAGTACCCACATATAATACTGTGATAAATCTATAATATGTTGTCTACAGTTACACAGTATAGAGCATCCTAACAATCTGTATCACTGCTTGGTACAGCAACTGCACTGCGACTGACAGGAAGGCTTTACAACGGGTTATCAAAACTGCCCTATGACACCAGCCTACCTGCCATCAAAGGTTATATACAGAAAGGTATCGGAAAAAGGCCGGTAATACCCCTGCTGAAATCTGGAGAAAACGCACAGAGGATGCAGAGGGGGATCACAAAGGCGAGGAAAGAGGACCGGGTCGAGACAACAGAGACTTATGGAGAAGAGGAGTTCGGTGGGTAATAAAATGGACGAGTTGACAGTGCTAGCCAGGAGTCAGAGAACATTTCAGGAGAGCAGTGTTATGTGTTTCACTGAAACAGGGCTTCACGAGGACATACCCGACCAAAACTTTTCCATGGAGGGCTTCCAGACCGTTCGGGCTGACCGGAAGTGCACTGAGAGTGGTAAGCGTAAAGGAGTTGGGGGCTTACTGTTCTGGTTAACAATGGATGGTGCAATCCTGGTCATATTACGATTGAGGAACGTGTTTGTAGACGGGATACTGAACTTTTTGCTGTTGGACTCCGGCCATATTCCACCGAGATACAACACTGGGCGTCATGGGAGGTTGTTCCTGCCTGTGGCCATTGAACTTTGCAGCTCCTCCCATAGAGGGTCAGACACCCCGAGCCAATAGGCTGGCCCTGGACTTATTTCCATCTGGCATTTTGTTGTTTGATTGTTTGTGGTTTTTGTATTGCTATATTCATGCTCTATTTTTGGTTGGTGCAGCTGTAACGAAAACCAATTTCCCTCGGGATCAATAAAGTATATCTATTTATCTATCTAACATCATGAAGGATCCCACCCACTCCGCTCATACATTGAAGGAGCAAAGGGGCGGGGGGGGGGGTGCTCAAGGCGATGTGAAGGGTAAGTTTTTTACTCAGAGAGTTATGGATACCTGGAATGTGCTGGTTGGTATGTTGGTGGAAGCAGGTACTTCAGGACTTTTAAGAGATGTTTGGCTAGGCACATGGATATAAGGAGGATAGAAGGTTATGCACATGGTGTTGGTAGGAGGGATTAATGCTCAGGTAGTTTTGATTTGTTTTTGTTCTGGTTCGGCACAACATTGTGGGCTGAATGGCCTGTTTCTGTGCTGTACTCTTCTATGCTCTAAGTTCTATCACTATGGGCTGTTTACCCCACTCTCATCGGGGCACAAGCTCCATGGCATCTACACCAGGACCTCTAGACTCAAAAACGGTTACTTTCTCCAAGCAGTAAGACTGATCAATATTTCCACCCACTGACTCAGTCACTACTTTACTATTTCCAATCAATCACCTTTTATGTATGGCCTGCATCACTTTATGGAAATATATTATGGATTTATATTTATTGTGTGGTTTTTATTATTATTGTGTTCTTCATCTTACTGTGTTTTTTTGTGCTGCTTCAGATCTGGAGTAACAATTATTTTGTTCCCCTTTAGGCTTGTGTACTGGAAATGACATTAAACAATCCTGAATCTTAAATGTTGTACAACTGAAACAGCATGCTACAGAGAGAGCGAAGAAACCCTGTAACCGACATTTCAATTCTCAGCTGCTCTCTCTTGAGTGGTAGTGGGCAATCAGTTACTGAAAAGGGGTCAACTCTAATAATAAGCAATCTCTCTTCAATGAGTTCTGCCTCGACCATGGGCTCAGTGGCTACAAAGTGACCTTCTACAGAATGCAACTTAATTGTTCACCAAAAGACTGCACAATAGTCTGGTTAATCATAAACATAAGTGATTCTGCAGATGCTAGGAATACAGAACAACATACATACAAATTGCCGGAGGATCTCTACAGTATAGGCAGCATCTATGGAAATGAATAAACAGCCAGGCTGAGAATCTTCATCAGGACTGGAAAGGAAATGGGAAGAAACCAGAATAAGAAAGTGGGGAGGGGGGTGAGGAAGGAACTCTAGCTAGAAGGTGATAGATGAAGTCAGATGGGTGGGGGAGGAGGACGGTGAGAAACTGGGACAAGACAGGTCGAAAGTGTAAAGGGCAGAAGAAGAAGGAACGTGATAAGACACAAGGGTGGACCTTTCGAGAAATGGAAGGAGAAGGGGAACTAGGGGGATGTGATAGGCAAGAGAAGAGTTAAGAGTAGAATTAGAGTAAGGAATGGAAGAAGATGAAGGACAAATCATCAGAAGTTAGAGAAATTGATGTTTTTGCCATCAGGTTAAAGCCACCCATATGGAATATGAGGTGTTTCTCTTCCATTCTGAGAGTGGTCTCATCAGAGCAACAGATGCCTTGGACTGACATGCCAGAATGGGATTGGGGATTGGAATTGAAATGGAAATCCTGCTTATTGAAGAGAGAGTGAAGGTGTTTGGCAACGTGATCCCTCAATCTATGTTGGGTTTCACCAACGTAGAGAAGTCCATATGGGGAGCACTGGATGCAGTAGACAGCCCCAAAACATTTCGGGGTGAATTGTTGCCTGACTTGGAAGGACTGTTTGGGATAGTGCTCTAGAAGAGCAGGGTGATTTGCCACAATGAATATTGTCAAGTGGTATCCACATCCACAGTGATAAAGTGCATTGAGAGGTTGGTCATGGCTAGAACCAACTCCTGATTAAGCAAGGACCTGGTCCAGCTGCAGTTTGCATATCACCACAATAGGTGTACAGCAGACGAAATCTCAATGGGTCTCCACTTGGCCTTGGATCATCTGGACAATAGTCATACTTATATCAGGCTGCTGTTTATTGACTGCATTCAACACAATCATACCCTCAGTTCTAATTTAAAAGCTCCAAAACCTGGGCTTCTGTACCTCCCTCTGCAATTGGATCCTTAATTTTCTCACTAGGAGACCACAGGCTGTGAGGACCAGAAATAACAGCTCCTCCTCACTGATAATCAGCAGTGGACCACCTCAAAGATGTGGGCTTAGCTTTCTCCTCTACTCTCTCAACATGTATGACTGTGTGACTAGGCATAACTCAATAACCATCTATAAATTTGCAGTCATCACAACTATTGTTGGCAGAATTTCTTATGCTAATGAAGAAGCGAGATGGTACAAGTGGTTGAGGGATGTTGTTGTCACGGTCCTGACTGTTAATTCACCATTTTCTCCTAATTCCCTTTGATTGCGCCACAATTCCAACTGTTAATTCCCTATTTTCTCCTAATTTCCTTTGATGGCAACACACCTGGTTTTCATCAAGACCTGCAGCAGAAGAACCCTGGCTTTGCAACCACTAGTTGCCAGATCGTTGGTTTTGCCCGTGTGGTAATTAACATCTCCTGGCCGCTTAGGACTGTATGTTCTAAGTTTTGCTTCAGTACCAAGAATTACTTGTGAAACTCAGTCTCTCCATGTCAAGATAAGTCTTTTAAGTTTTACCTCAGCACCAAGGTTTACTTGTGTAACTGTGTAACTCCGTCTCTCCGTGCTAAGAAAAGTTTTGTCTGCCCCTTCTCTTTCTATGCTCCATGTAAAGATCAGTTCTGCCTGTCTCCTGCCTTCCTGCACTCTCTCCTGTTTGCCGTTCAATGCTCACACCCACGTCTACATCCTAACGCAACCTCCGTGCTTGTGTCCTGTGCTTGGGTTCGCCTCGTTCGTTGCAACAGTTGCAGCAATAACCTTGCACTAAATGTCAGTAAGGCCAAAAATTGATTGTGGACATCAGGAAGGGTAAGTTGGGGAAACTCATACCAGTTCCCATCGAGGGATCAGAAGTGGAAACAGTGAGCCATCTCAAGTACCTGGGTGTCAACATCTCTGAGGATCTATCCTGGGCCCAACATTTTGATGCAATTGCAAAGAAGGCAAGACAGCTATAGGAGACTTAATATGTCACAAAAGACACTTTTAAATTTCTACAGATTTACCGTGGAGAACATTCGATCTGATTTGCATCACTGTCAGGAATGGAGGGGCCACTGCAGAGAATTAGAAAAAGCTGCAGAAAGTTACACACTCTGTCAGCTCCATTATGGGCACCAGTATCCTCAGCATTCAGGACACCTTCGAAAGGCGATGTGTCAAAAAGGCGGTATCCAGTATTCAGGACCAATGTCATCGAGGACGTGCTCCCTTCTCACTATCACCATCAAGGAGGAGATACAAGAGCCTGAAGACATGCATTCAACTGTTATGATTTATAATGCCAGAAAGTAATAAAAAAACACAGGAGCCAGGAATACTTGCGTACTTAGTTTAACCTTTCCTCTGTTTATCATGTACTCACATATAATTTGGCAGCATAATGTTGTATGGCATTCATGTACCTCTTACATATAACCTGTCATGAATTATGTAAACAAAGAAAGAATGCTTAATCTACAATATAGTTACATTATTATTCAAATATTACTGAAATATTCAATGAGCTACAGTACTCCCAGCTTTTATAAAAGACTGTCCAACGAGAGGACAGTCGCAAGTCTTTGGGACTGGATGACATCCCAGGGCAAGTACTCAGAGTGTGCGTGGCACAACTGGCAGGTGTTTTACTGACATTTTTAATCTCTCCCTTTCCCAGTGTAGAGTGCCCTCCTGCTTCAAATTATCTACTATTGTTCCTGTACCTAAAAAGACCAAGGTAACATTTCTGAACGACTGGCGTCCTGTTGCACCCATCTCAGTAATAAACAAATGCTTTGAAAGACAGGTCAAGGACTTCATCTGCAGCAAGCTACCACCCAAACTGGACCCCCTACAATTTGCCTACCGACACAACCAATTGACAGATGATGGCATAGCCACAGTTCTTCACACCGTCCTTACACACCTGGAGAAGAGGGATGCTTATGAAACAATGCTTTTGAACTGTCTACAGTTCAGAATTCAACACCATAATTCCATCCAGGCTCGACAAGAAGCTCAGAGATCTTGGCCTTCACCCCGCCTTGTGTAGCTGCATCCTGGGATTCCTGTCAGATCACTGGCAGGTGGTAAGAGTGGGCTCCCTCACCTCTGCCCCTCTGACACTCAACATAGGTGCCCCACAGGGCTATGTCCTAAGCCCCCTCCTTTACTCTCTGTATACCCATGACTGTGTCGTCACCCACAGCCTCCAATCTGCTTATTAAATTTGCTGCCGACACTACATTATTTAGCCATATCTCAAATAATAACAAGGCAGCCTACAGAGAAGTCATTGCCCTGACGCAGTCGTGTCAAGAAAACAACCTCTCCCTCAATATTGCAAAAACAAAGGAGTTTGTTGTGGACTACAGGAGGAATGGAGACAGGCTAGCCTCTATTGACATCAATGGACTGGGGTTGAGAGGGTGAACAGATTTATGTTCCTTGGCATAGACATCACCAAGGAGCTCACGTGGTCTGTACATACCGGCTGTGTGGTGAAAAAGGCACAACAGCGCCTCCTTCACCTCAAACAGTTGAAGAAGTTTGGTATGGGACCCTAAATCCTAAGAACTTTCTACAGGGGCACAACTGAGTGCATCCTTACTGGCTACATCACTGCCTGGTATGGGAACTGTACTTCCCTCAATCACAGGATTCTGCAGAGAGTGGTGCGGACAGCCCAACACATGTAAACTTCCCACTATTCATGACATTTACAGTGACAAGTGTGTTAAAGGGGCCCGAAAGATCATTGAAGATCCGAGCCCCTCAACCACAAACTGTTCTAGCTGCTATCATCTGGGAAACAGTACTGCAGCATAAAAGCCAGGACCAACAGGCTCTGGATCAGCCTTTTCCACCAAACCATCAGACTGCTTAATTCTCACTGATACAATTGTATTTCTATGTTATATTGACTGTCCTGTTTTACATACTATTTATTATAAATTACCATAAGTTGCACATTGCACATTTAGATGGAGACGTACGTAAAATTTTTTATTCCTCATGTATATGATGGATGTAAAGTCAATTCAGTTTAATTATATACCTCCACTGCACATCCAGAACATTGCAAATTTTAAAAGCTTCCATTCAGATCTAAAGGTTTAATCACTGTGGAGGATTTTTACTCTTGTAGGATAATGAATATCTTGACAAGGGGGAAGGCACTCTGCTCGGCATGCAAAACTTCTGGATGTGAAGAGATTGCAGTTTCTGGGGCCTCCTCTGTACCGGTTGTAGGAGTTGACTCTGGGACTGGAGGAAGTGGTCCTGACAGCTCCGAACAACTTTTTTCTCTAACAATTGGTTCAGTTCTCCTCAACTAGTCAATGTGTCGTCTCCTGATGACATCAAGCATAATCTCCACTGAGTAGAAAAGCGGTCCAGTTCTGTCCTTAATCTTTCCAAATGCACACTTTAGATCATCACTGTAGTCCCTGACCAGGACAGTTTGTCCAGGAGTGAAACGTTGAACCTCCTTGTCTCAGCTGTTTAACCTGCATACTCCTCTTGAGATTGAGTTTGAGAGAAAAGCAAAGGATGACCCAGTAACAGCGTAGCTGGTGGGTTATTGGTTGTGGTGTGTACTGCGTTGTGATATACAAGAGGGAAGTTGGTGGGCTTCTGATTCAGTGCTAGTGTGGTGCAGTGCATTCTTTAGATTTTGGACAAACCTTTCCACCAAGCCATTTGTAGCTGTATGGTATGGTCCAGATGTAATATGTCTTATTCCGTTAATTTTCAGGAATAACTGAAACTGCCCTGAAGCAAACTGTGGTCCTTTGTCATCGACTAAGTGTTCTGGGACATCAGTCCTTGAAAAGAGATTTCACAACACATCAACACTGTGTGAGGCTATAGTGGAGGATATGAGGAATACTTCCTGCCACTTTGTAGCTGCATCCACTACTACCAAGGAATTTGTGTCCATGCAAGATCCAGGAAAATCCACATGAATCCTCTGCCAGGGAATGCAGGCCTGATCCTGGTATCTTCTGGATGTGTTGTCTGCTCAATCTGCTGATCCATCCCAGACCAGCAGACAAAGTTTTGAGACAATATTTTCATTTTGTCCATGCCTAGATGACCAGCATGTAGCTCCTTCAGCACTTTAATCGTTGCCATGCAGACCTGAGGAGGTGTGGGGTTATTTCTGCTTTCCCTTTGGATAATCTCTGCCATTATAGGGAGACTTTTGACTTGCATTAGAGAGAATGCATCAAGAGAAGTGTCATCTTTTGTAAATATTTCAGGCATTCCCTTTTCCAAGTGCAAACAGAACAATCCATCAGCATTTCTATGATTAGCTTTGAATTTTGAATTCGATCTTGTAATTGTGTCCTCCAAGAAATAGAGGTCATCTCTGCATTCATTCTGCCGCTGTTACTGCAACACTCTTCTGTGGATTGAAAATTGACAAAAGTGGTTGATGATCAATAATGAGGGTAAACTCTCTCCCATACAGATAGTGGTCAAAACGTTTTACACCCGAAATCAGACTCAAGGCCTCTCTTCAGTGGTAAGGGAACTTACAGTATTACAATACTATTATAGTATATGTTATTGAATAGATTAAAAATCGTGCAAAAACAGAAATAATATACATTTAAAAAGTGAGGTAGTGTTCATAGGTTCAATGTCCATTTAGGAATCGGATGGCAGAGGGGAAGAAGCTGTTCCTGAATCGCTGAGGGTGTGCCTTCAGGCTTCTGTACCTCCTACCTGATGGTAACAGTGAGAAAAGGGCATGCCCTGGGTGCTGGGGGTCCTTAATAATGGACGCTGCCTTTCTGAGACACCACTCCTTGAAGATAACATGGGTATTTTGTAGGCTAGTACCAAGATGGAGCAGACTAAATTTACAACCCTCTGCAGCTTCTTCCAGTCCAGTGCAGTAGCCTCCCCTCCATACCAGACAGTGATGCAGCCTGTCAGAATGCTCTCCACAATGCATCTATAGATGCTTTTGAGTGCTTTTGTTGACATACCACATCTCTTCAAACTCCTAATGAAGTATTGTTGCTGTCTTGCCTTCTTTATAGCTGCATCAATATGTTGGGACCAGCTTACGTCCTCAGAGATCTTGATACACAGGAACTTGAAACTACTCACTCTCTTCACTTCTGACCTCTCTATGAGGATTGGTATGTGTTCCTTCGTCTTATCTTTCCTGAAGTTCACAATCAGCTCTCTTGTCTTACTGATGTTGAGTGCCAGATTGTTGCTGCGACACTACTTCACTAGTTGGCATATCTCACTCCTGTACAACACCTCATCTCCATCTGAGATTCTACCAACGATGGTTGTATCATTAGAAAATTTATAGATGGTATTTGAGTTATGCCTAGCCACACAGTCATAGATATATAGAGAGTAAAGCAGTGGGCTAAGCACACACACCTGAGGTGCACCAGTGTTGATCATCAGCGAGAAAGATATGTTATCATCAATCCACACAGGTTGTGGTCTTCCGGTTAGGAAGTCAAGGATCCAATTGCAAAGGGAGGTATAGTATAGAAGCCCAGCTTCTGTAACTTATCAATCAGGATTGTGCGAATGATGGTGTTAAACGCTGAGCCATAGTCAATGAACAGCATTCTGACACAGGTGTTTATATCGTCCAAGTGATCTAAGACCACATGAAGAGCTATTAAGATTGCATCTGCCATTGATTTATTGTGGCGATAGTGAAATTGCAGTGGGGCCAGGTCCTTGCTGAGACAAGAGTTCAGCCTAGTCGTGACCAACCTCCCAAAACATTTCATCACTGTAGATGTGAGTGCTACTGGGCGATAGACATTAAGGAAGCCCACATTATTTTTCTTAGGCACTGGTATATTTGTCGTCTTTTTGAAGCAAATGGGAACTTCCACCTGTAGCCCATAAGGTGAGGCATCACAGGCAAGCTTCACTGGATAATGTGGATCAAATTGTGTGAGTACCGTGTCTGAAATCATCATTTCATTTGCTTTTCTGAAAGCCAGCTCATACTATTTTGCCCATTTCCATTTCTTCCCAATCTGTAAAAATGAGTTCAAAAGGTTGATCACAGTAGCAAGTTTGGCAGGAACCTTCATACTAATTGACAAATCTTAAAAAGGACCACAACTGAGACACTTCCTTTGGCCTTGGGGCATCCACTGCTACATGTCTAATTCCTGTGCCTCAATGGTATGACCACAGTAGGTGATCATTAGTTTATAGAATTTATTCTTGTCGTATTGTGATCAGAGCCCATAATCTTCTAATCTTTTCAACACCGTCTTGAGGTTTTGGAAATGTTCCTTATCCTCCTCACTGGTAACAATGATGTCACCCAGGTAATACTGAGTGCCAAGACATTCTTGTAGCACCTTGTCCATAGCTTTCTGCTAGAGTGCCTCGGCAGAAGCTACACAAAAAATAAGCTTATTATAGCAATAAAACTTTTTGCAAGTCTTTATGGTTAGAAACACTTTGTACACATCTTCCATCTCCATCTGTATTTAGGCCTCAGCTGTCAAGTTTGTTGATGTGTTTCCCCCCCCCCAAAAAAAAGGTTTGCAAAGATATCCTGTATCTTGGGTAGAGAGTATTGATCTACTTTCAGTACTAGGTTGATAGTGACCACAAAATCACCACAGACCCTGACAGACCCATCCGTTATGCCTACTAGGACCACTGACATTGCCCACAAGCACCACTCAACCTTGCAAGGAGTTCCTTCAGCCTGCATGCAATCTAGCTCACCGGCTACTTTATCACAGATGGCATGAAGAATTAGACAAACTTTCTAAAAGCTTGGTGTAGCATTTTCATTTAGCACTCTGTTACCCTTGATATGCTTGAATTTTGCAACACCATCCTTCAACACTGCTCTGGCATCATCTAGTACCTTCCTTAGTTCACTTTCAGTTGACTCTGTTGCAGGGGGTGAGTATGCAAATGGTGGGTGGCTCCCAAATCAAGTTGTAGTTGTCTCAGCCAGTTATGACCCCACAATGCTGGCCCACCTGTTTTTACCACATACAAACCCAATGTGGCTTGTTGGTTGTTGCTTCTCACTGTTATAAAAGCCATTCCCATGGAAGTTACCTCTTCTCCAGTGTAAGTTCTCAGTTGGATATCTGGAGACTTTAGTTCAGTATATTTTAAATGCCATTCAAACTCCTTTTGTGGAATGACTGAAACAGCCAAACCAGTGACCAATTCCATTTAAGTTAATTTGCTGCTCACCTCTGGTGTAAACCCTACTGCTTGTCTCATGTTAGTTTTCACTTTGTAAATCTCAAGGTTACCCCATCCTGTGTCACTCTCATCATCATCAACAGCATACAAATTAGTCCTGAAAAAGGGTCTTGGCCTGAAACGTTGACTGTTTATTCATTTCCATACCTGCTGCCTGACATGCTGAGTTCCTTCAGCATTTTGTGTGTGGTGCTATACAGATTAGTGCTCCTTTTGAAATTGGAATTTAACTTTTTATCTTTATTCTTTCTTTATGCAATCCATTTATTTTGATCTGACCAACAACCTCTTTGTGTGTCTACTTTGTTGCATTTTCTGCAACTTTTGCCTTTAAAGCTTCTATTGGTCTGGTGTATGTGAGTCCCTGACACAACAGGAGCACTATTTGTTCAGTCTGTTTAGATGTGGGAATTTTGTTTACACTGCCTTTCATTCCTGACTCCAACTCAAATGCATCTCTGTCTACTGTTTCCCTTGATACAGTGATTTCAACTGTCCTTTTAAATATGAGTTGTGCTTCAGTTAGGAGTTGTGCTTGAATGTTTTCTTCCAGAAACTAAACGATCACTTAGTGCATTATTAAGCCCATTCGATGATCTCTTTAATGCAGCCACATAGGCAAAAATGGACTCCCTCTCCTTTTCATTCCACTTATGAAACCTAAAGCTTTCTGCAATCATTTAGGTTCTAAATGTTCCTGCATTACCATTTATGATATCAGCAAAGCTCATTTCAGCTGGCTTACTTGGGGCAGTTAAACTTCTAAACAAACTGTATGCTTTGATATCCATTGCACTGAGCAACACAGGGATTCATTTTTCATAAGTTATTTCATTTGCTTCAAAATACTGCTCAATTTGTTCAGTATACGTCAACAGTCATCTGTTGTGCAATCACACACATCGATCTCAGTGATATACCCAGCTATTTTTGCTTTTTCAAAATGTATTATTATTATTAATATTATTATTATCATCATCATTATCACCTGGTACTCACTGTTTATGAAAAGGTGGCCACACTTTCTGCCTGCTAACTTCATCTGTTTTCTGCCTTTTAAAACCCTTCCAAAGATAAAAGTGCAGTGCTATTTTTTAACTCGAATGTCTTGTTCTCTTTCTGAAGAAAAACATGCTGTGCTTTTTTTTTTACTCAAATATCATTGTTCCTTTCTGAAGAAAAATATGATGCACTTCAACAGATAGGTAGTTATTTTTGGTTCATCTTAAAACTTTCTCATTGCCACTGTTATTTTTTTCAAAACTCCAGAAATGAATCAAAATAAAACACAGGAGCCATGGATACTTGCGTATTTAGTTTTGCTTTTCCCTTTCCTTTTAGTGAGGCACTCAGATATGTTGTTCGTCCATCATTGACGTCGATGAGGACCTTGACACCATTATGATGGTGTTGAGACTAGCGTGTGATTTGGATTTAAGTGAGGGAGAGTTGCGCAGGATCAGCTTCACTCTCTCTTTCCAATTCCCATCTGGATTCAGTGGCAAGACAGAGTCTAGACGGCTGGAGATGGGACTAGGCGCAGTGGATGACCAGGACGTCTTCTGTGTCTTGTCCTGCTCTACACGTTCCACGACGCTTGCAGAGACCGCCTTCTTGACCGTTGGACCTTCCATTGGTCTCGTCTGCTCAATCCGCCGGAGTCTGTCTTCACATGCTGGGATAGACAACTCCCTATCTCACCGAGGGCTTGAGACCCGTCGGCTACCCTCACCTGGTTTAGCCAGCTTGTCGAAGCCGTTGCCCGGGGTGTGGCCGCTGTCGCATGCAAACAGCTACGGGGAGCCACAGGTGAGAGCTGAGTGCCAGGTGGGGACCAAAGGTGGACTAACCACACTGAAAAGGACGCAACATGTTCCCCCACCAGAGGTGCTACCCCTCCCTGACGCCCCATACACCTCAGATATATTGCAGTGGCATAATGATACATACCACTTATTTTTTTTTGTGTGCCACACTCTGCCAGAGCCTCGGCGACCACTTTTTCAAGCGGTTGTCTTGGAGGAAAGATCCTGTGAGTGGTCCCCCACGTCCTTCTCACAGCGTAGTTTTTTTTTTACGAGGCCGAGTTGCGAGCTCGATACTCAATCCGGCAGGGATGGAAAGCGTGCCCGGGAACGGCCACATTGGATTCGAACTTGGGAACCTTCGCTTCGCAATCCGGTGCTGATATCACAGTCGGCGACCATTCATGTACTTCTTTCATATACCCATATTGAAATAATGCTTAATAATACAACATATAGTGCATATAAAAAGTATTCACCACCCCCCCCCGGAAGTTTTCATGTTTGATTGTTTTACAACATTGAATCACAACGGATTTAATTTAGTTTTGTTAACACTGATCAACAGAGAAAAACTCTGTTGTGTCAAAGTGAACACAGATATGTACAAAGTGATCTAAATTAATTACAAATATAAAACACAAAATAATTATAATTGATTGCATAAGTATTCATTCCCTTCGAGTCAGTATTTAGTAGGTGCACTTTTTGCCATAGTCCAGTCTGTGAAGTCCGCATTCTGCTTTACAGTCCGGTCCATGGACTCGGGACTCCGGGTCTTCCAGCTGTCTGTTGTTTCAGTTGGGCTTAATCATAGGCACCTGATGCTTGTCTTGGGGCTGGGAATATAAATGACCCTGGGATCGAGTGTGGGTGCTGGTTCATCTCATTAGTATCCCTTTGGAGCAACCTGCTGGTGGAAGGCTAGAGCAGCCCTTTGTGATTTCTAGGCCTGGTTGGAGGACCATGGCTTCATGGAGCCTTGTGGCCTCTAGTTGGAGCAGTCATCAGGGTAGGGATTTGGTTGTTTCCGAGGCCAGCTGAGTGGCCGTCTGCTACTCTGAGCTAGATATGGATTCAGCTGTTTCTGTAGCCAGCCAAGGTTGCTGGCTACCCTAAGACTCGAAGCCACCCCGGAGTGAGCTCCCTTCCTGTCCTTGTCTCCATGGGGTAAGTCAGGCTGTCCTTGATGTTACCCTGTGGTTGGATCTGTCCCTTCCTGTCCTTGCCTCTGTTGAGTAAGCCAGGCCATCTTTGCTGTTACCCTGAGGCTAGACTGTTCTCTTCCCCTCCCCATCTGAATCCCTGACAGTTTCCTCAGCAATTTACCTCGGCAGTCATCCCGGTCCTGCATCCTAGGAAGCATCCCAGCCCTGGAGGTTCCTCATCCTGCCCAGGAGTACCTTGAAGAACCCAAGCCATGTCCAGTCCTGTAGCCATGTCATGTCCTCCCCTAATTCTGTGGTCCGAGCCCGAGTCAAGACCCAGGTTCTGGGTCCTTGTCCAATCTCTGGCTCGGAGTCCAAACCCAGGTTCCTAGTTCCCATTTCCTTGTCCTGGTCCCGCATTCCTAGCCCAAGTATGTGTTCCTGTCCCAGCTCCTAGTCTGCATCCAGTCACATCCCTAACTCTAGTCCAGTCCAGTTCCCAGTACTTCAGTGTCTGTGTCTTGCATTTGGATCCGCTTTCAACGCCTGCCTTATAACACTTTTAGCAGCAATTACCACCTTGAGTCTGTGTAGATGGGTGTCTATCAGCTTTGCACATCTGGAAGCTGCAATTTTCCCCAGTTCTTCTTTACAAAACTGCTCAAACTCAGACTGCATGGGGATCGTGAGTGAACAGCCCTTTGCATGTCCAGCCACAAATTCTCAATTGGATTGAAGTCTGGAATCTGACTTGGCCACTTCCGGTCATTAACTTTGTTATTTTTAATTCATTCTTGTGTAGCTTTGGCTTTATTCTTGGTGTCATTGTCTTCTGGAAATCAATCTTCTCCCAAGTCAGTTTTCTTACTGGCTGCATTAGGATTTCTCTGTTATTTGCTGCATTCATCTTACCCTCTACCTTCACAAGCCTTCCATGGCCTGCTACAGTGAAGCACCCTTACAGCATGAGGCAGCCACCACCATACTTTACAGTAGGCATAGTATGTTTTTGATGATGTGCGGTGTTTGGTTTACGCCAAACATAGCATTTAGTCAAATTGCCCAGAAGTTCAATTTTGGTTTCATCAGACAATAGAAACTTCTTCCAGCTGACTTCAGAGTCTCCCATATGCCTTCTTGTAAAGTCTAGTTCAGAGTTCATGTGTTTTTTTTCTCAACAGTGGCTTTCTCTTTGCCACTCTCCCATAAAGCTGTAATCCTCCCCCTCCTGTCTTCTCCTATCATTTTGGATCTCCCCTCCCCCCTCCCACTTTCAAATCCTTACTCGCTCTTCCTTCAGTTAGTCCTGACAAAGGGTCTTGGCCCGAAACGTCGACTGTACCTCTTCCTAGAGATGCTGCCTGGCCTGCTGCATTCACCAGCAACTTTGATGTGTGTTGCTTGAATTTCCAGCATCTGCAGAATTCCTCGTGTTTGCGTTTTTAAAGAGTGGTGAACACTTTTTATAGGCACTGTATTTACAAAATCATTCAAATATTACTGAAATATTTAATATACTACATCAACTTTTAGGAACAGCTTCTTGCTCTCCTCCATCAGATTTCTGAATGGATAATGAACTCATGAACACAACTTCAGTCATTTTTTGGTGGAACGCAGCAGGCCAGGCAGCATCTATAGGAAGAAGTGCAGTCGACGTTTCGGGTCGAGACTCTTCGTCAGGACTAACTGAAGGAAGAGCTAGTAAGGATTTGAAAGTGGGAGGGGGAAGGGGAGATCCAAAATGATTTTGATGATTTTAAGTTCCATGGCCCCCACCGCCTTATTTTCACCGTGGATGTCCAGTCTCTATATACCTCCCATCCCCCACCAGGAAGGTCTCAAAGCTCTTCGCTTCTTTTTGGATTCCAGACATAACCAGCTCCCCTCTACCACGACTCTCCCCCGTCTAGCGGAATTAGTCCTTACTCTTAACAATTTCTCCTTTGGCTCCTCCCACTTCCTACAAACTGAAGGTGTAGCCATGGGCACCTGTATGAGCCCCAGCTAAGCCTGCCTTTTTGTTGGCTTTGTGGAACAATCCATGTTCCAAGCATATACTGGTATCCATCCTCAACTTTTCCTTCGCTACATCGACAACTGCATTGGCGCTGCTTCCTGCACGCATGCTGAGCTCGTTGACTTCATTAACTTTGCCTCCAACTTTCACCCTGCCCTCAAATTTACCTGGTCCATTTTCGACACCTCCCTCCCCTTTCTTGATCTTTCTGTCTCTATCTCTGGAGACAGCTTATCTACTGATGTCTACTATAAGCCTACGGACTCTCACAGCTACCTGGACTATTCCTCTTCCCACCCTGTCTCTTGCAAAAATGCCATCCCCTTCTTGCGATTCCTCCCTCTCCACCGCATCCGCTCTCAGGATGAGGCTGTTCATTCTAGGACGAGGGAGATGTCTTCCTTTTCTAAAGAAAGACCTTCCCTTCCTCCACCATCAACTCTGCTCTCAAACACATCTCTCCCACTTCACGCACATCTGCTCTCACCCCATCATTCTGCCACCCCACTAGGGATAGGGTTCCCCTTGTCCTCACCTACCACCCCACCGGCCTTCAGGTCCCAAATATAACTCTCTGTAACTTCCGCCACCTCCAACAGGATCCTACTGCCAAGCACATCTTTCCCTCCCCCCCCCCCCCTGCTCTCCCTACGCGACTCCTTTGTCCATTCATCCCCCCCATCCCTTCCCACCGATCTCCCTCCTGGCGCTTATCCTTGTAAGCGGAACAAGTGCTACACATGCCCTTACACTTCCTCCCTTACCACCATTCAGGGCCCCAGACAGTCCTTCCAGGTGAGGCGACACTTCACCTGTGAGTTGGCTGGGGTGACATGCTGCGTCCGGTACTCCTGGTGTGGCCTTCTATTTTGTGGTGAGACTTGACACAGACTGGGAGACCATTTTGCTGAACACCTACACTCTGTCCACCAGAGAAAGCAGGATCTCCCTGTGGCCACTCATTTTAATTCCACATCCCATTTCCATTCTGATATGTCAATCCACGGCCTCCTTTACTGTCCAGATGAAGCCACACTTAGGTTGGAGGAACAATACCTTATATTCCATCTGGGTAGCCTCCAACCTGATGGCATGACAATTGATTTCTCTAAATTCTGTTAATGCATCTCCTCCCCTTCTTACCCCATCCCTTATTTATTTTTATTTCCCCCCTTTTTCTTTTCTTCTCTCTCTGTCCCTCTCACAATCACTCCTTGCCTGCTCTCCATCTTCCTCTGGGTTCCCCTCCCCCTTTCTTTCTCCCTAGGCTTCCCGTCCCATGATCCTCCCCCTTCTTCAACTCTGTAGCCCTTTTGCCATCAACTGTCCAGCTCTTAGCTTCTTCCCTCCCCCTCCTGTCTTCTCCTATCATTTCGGATCTCCCCCTCCCAAATCTCTTACTACCTCTTCTTTCAGTTAGTCCTGACGAAGGGTCTCGGCCCGAAATTTCGACTGTACCTCTTCCTATAGATGCTGCCTGGCCTGGTGCGTTCCACCAGCATTTTGTGTGTGTTGCTTGAATTTCCTGCATCTGCAGATTTTCTTGTGTTCAGTCATTTTTTCAACTTTTTTTTGCACTACTGATTGAATTTACATATTTTTTATAATTTTTAAGTTTTTTTCATTTTTATGTGTTGCAATGTACTGATGGCACAATACAGCAAATTTCATGATATACACCTATTTGGGATGGATGGGATTCTGTTGAAGACCTTGACATGAACCTACACCCTGACTTCAGTTCTTTGTAGGAATGGGACCTGTTCTCAGGGGCTCACAACCAGCCGCTTCTTGATATCCCAAGGACATGGCCTAGAAGACGAGTGCGCCTTCAGGGTTCTGAGATTTTGCTGCCCTGTGGACTGGCAGATTCTAAGACGGTGCTGCAGACTGAGGTATCATGAGAACATTGGGAATTAGCTGTTGGAGGCTGTGTACTCGGTGAGTTATGCTCTCTCATTAGTGGGCGCCAGATTGGCACTGATTCACTGGTCACAGAAAAAGTGGTGCGACAGACTTTTAATGTCATAAATCAGTGAGTTGTTTGTCATGTCTCCTCTGTGAAATGAAGACCTCTCTTTATCCCTCATTCAGGAGAAATGAAGACCTCTCTTTATCCCTCATTCAGGAGAGAGAGGGAGAGCCTGTGGTATGTCCAAATGTCGGCTGAACAATTAGTTTTTGTTGTACTGCAGATCATGGTCTTACTGGGGACTTTCCTGTTGCATGCTTGATGGGTGGAGGGTGCCGATGCATTTTTTTGCGAAGTGGGTGGAGATGTGGGAGGGTTGTTGCTTTACTGCTACTGCTGCTTGTGTTTGGGAGGGGGGAGTAGAGGAGGCTTTGGGGTTCTAATGTCATTCATTCTTTAGGGCACTTTTTTGTGGATATCTGCGAAGAAAAAGAATTTCAGGATGAATATTGTATACATTTCTCTGACATTATATGGTACTACTGAAGCATTGATATGTCAGTGATATTAAATCTGATTCTGATCCCTTTCACTGTTGAACATTGTTGACCCAGATGGGATTTTACAATGATACACTGGTTTCAGATTTACTATCATTGAGTCTATATTTTTTTTCCTCACAAATGCTAACACGTGTGTTAATTCCCCAGCAGTCAGTGCTAGGACCACAATATATTATTTTCATATTTATAGGAATTTGTAGATAGAAAAAAATCAACAATGGACAGTAACAGGAGCAGAAGGGAGAGAAAAAGCAAAAAAGAAGAGAAAATGATGGTGTCATTTGGTTCGCTGGGCTTGTACTTGGGACCCATCTTCTGGACTCCACTTGAAGAGGCAAATTCTGAGTCGTCAGCCAGACCTGTTGCCCAGCTACAAAACTGGTCCCTCTCTTCTTTTTCAATTAACCTTTATTTCAACCTTCTGGTTGAAGCTAACGAGAATCTCCCTTGCCCTAGTCCACTTCTTCTTGCAGCGTCGGATGAGATCTTTGGCCACAGGGACCCCAACCTCTGCCTTCTGCTCAGAGAAGATTGATAGAGGGTACCCAAATTGGCATTTGAAGGGAAGCATCCCATGGGCCAAATGCCATGAAGTGTTTTGAGTGACCTCTGCCCACGTCAAATGGTTGCTCCACTCGTTCAGTTTTTCAGAGGCCAGGCATCTTAAGGCGCATTCCATGTCTTGGTTCACCTGCTCTGTCTGGCAGGTGAAACCCAGTGGGAAGACTCACTGTTGGCCCAGTTTGCAAAATGACCTCCAGAAAGGTGATGCGAATTAGGGACTGCGATCCACCGGAAAGCCATGAATCCTGAAGACCTGCCACAGGACAATCTCGGCCGTCTACACCGCAGATGGAAGTTCATCCAAGACGATGAGGCCTTCAATGAATGATCCACACTTACCATCGTGTTCTTCTCCTTGGAAGGAGGAAGACTTGTGACAAAGTCCATAGGGATGTGAGCTCATGATCTTTCCAGAACAGGTAAAGGAGCCTCGAGATTGAGTGCAGGGCTCCTTCTGGACGCACGCCTCGCGTGCCCCACATATTGACAGATCTCCCTCGCTATTCCAGGCCACAAATATCTTCTGTTAATGAACTTGAGGGTCCTGGTGATCTCCGGGTGAGATGTTAATCCCGAAGCATGTCCCCACTGAAGAACCTGAGACTGGACAGGACTAGGAACAAACAGCCGACCCAGAGGGCCATTCTGAGAATCTCCCCTTGCGTCTGGACCCCAGTGTATTAGCACACTCACCTTGGATTGGGGCAAAATTCCGGTCGGCTTCTTCTCTCATTCAGGTTTGTTGAACTAATAGGACAAGGCATCTGGTTTCTGGTTCTTGATCCCAGTCGATAAGTCAGGATGAAATTAAAACAGTTAAAGAAAAGAGACCACTTGGCCTGCCTGGAATTCAGTCTTTAGCCTCCTGAATACCAGCCAGGCTGTTGTGGTCTGTCCATACGATAAAAGGGTTTCTAGTCCCCTTGAGCCAGTGACACCATTTCCCCAGAACCAACTTGACTGTGAGCAGCTCTCTATTTCTGATATCATACTTCTCCTCTGTCGGGGATAGATACTTGGAAAGGAATGTACATGGGTACCATATATTGTCTGAAAGTGTCCATTGAGACAACACTGCACCCACTCTGATGTCCGAGTCGTCCACTTCCTTCTGTTGTGAACTGCCATTTGAGTTCTATAAAAGCAGCCTCTGCTCGGTAGTCCAAACTAAAGGGCTTGAGGATTTCTTGGTTAAAGCAGACAACAGAAGCACTACTAAGCTGAAGTTTCTGATAAATTTTTGACAAATGTTGGCAAATCCTGGGAATCATTGATCCTGACTTACATTGGAAGGTGGTGGTCAATCTCTAACTGAGTTTCATTAGGGTTCATCCTGAGACTGCCATTAGAGATGAAGCCCAAAAAAGAGATAGTGGTTACATGAAATTCAGACTTCTCCAGCTTCACGTAAACTCCAAGATCAAGAAGCCTCTTTAGAATATCTCTGACGTGAACAACGTTCTCCTCCAAGGACTTCGAGAAAATTAGGATGTACTCCAAGTAGACGAAGGCATACTTATGGAGGAGCATTCCGGAGAGCATAATTTATAAAGGTCTGGAAAACTGCTGGTGTGCTCGTACGGGCAAAGGTCTTGACCAGATACTTATAGTGCCCTGTCAGTGTGTTGAATGCTGTCTTCCACCCATCACTTCCCTTTGTGCGAATCGGGTTGTATGCGACACAAGTCCTGCCCCTTGAATAATCTTGAGAGCAGTGTTCATGAGTGGAAGAGGGTAAAGATTCTTGACTGTTATACAATTCAGCCCTCTATAATCAATGCAAGGCTGCAGACTGCCCTCCTTCTATATGAAAAGGGTGCCAGCACTAGCTAGAGGTGGAGGGCCAAATGAATCTTAGGGTAAGAGCCTTCTTAATATACTCCTGCATAGCATTTCTCTCCAGGCCTGAGAGTGTGTATAATCAACCCCATGGAGGACAAGTAGCTGGCAGTAGGTCTAGTGCACAGTCATATGGTTGATGTGGTGAAAGAGTCAAGGCCTTTCTCTTACTGAAGACCTCTTCCAAATCCTTGTAGATAGAAGGGATTTCTACCAACTTGAGTGCTGCAGCTGCCCCCAAACCTTCCTCTAGGGATGACTCCTGAGGGTCCTTAGGTAGGCAGTGTGATTTGCAGTCCCTAGAGTCTCCTCCATATGTCGACAACAGACTTTAGTGAGGCCAAGTCACAGTCCAAATCCTTGTCCATCTCTTGAGACATCGGCATCAAGGCATGACAGATGGTCCTTGTGCTCCTGGGACTAGGCTTCAGGGGTCTCCGTTCTGGAGCCATCCCCCTCTAGATAGGACCTGGCAACTAGAGCCCTTTGGCTTGGCTGCTAAAGATCCATGCAGCTTGAGCACCTCCTTGGTTTGCTCCTGAGCTAGAGATCTACTTCCAGAGCTCCCCCATCTGGACAGGGTCAGGACTTAAACTGGCCTTTAGGCTGGGACCGTCTTTCCTTAAAGGCAGAACTGAGTTTCCTGAAGGTTGCAGACCCATCTGGTCTCAGGAGAGTCTGGGCATCAGTCCATCAAGCCAAAAACATACCTTCTTGCAGCAACTGGATAATGCAATGATCTTTCCTTCCTTCCAGTTCATAGAAAGATTATTCCGGGACAGCTAAGGGTGCCCAAAGATCAGGGGTATACGAGGAGACTCTATAATATAGAAACCAATGTCCTTTGCATGATCCTCTAACCTCAGCTGCAAGAGCAATGTCTGCTGCCAGATTTACCCAGGAACAAGCAGATTACCGTTATGGTCTGGCTCAATTCCTACACAGGCCTCCAAACACTGGGCGGTATGAACAGTTCTTCTGACAGCTACAACTTTGGACTTTCAACCCACAGGTGACCTGCGCTCCCACAATCCTGGTAGCTAGCCCAACTCTGACACCGGGACCTCTCATTGGCGGAGATGCTTAAGTGGCCGATTTACATGGGCTTAACAGGATTCTGAGCAGGAGACGTGCTGGTCGTGGTCTGAGAACGGGGGATGAAACAACAATGCATTGAGTTTGGGCTCGAACTAGCCCTCTTCAACCTTTTGATTTTGTCCCACTTATGCTCTGATTATTGAGACTAATACTTTGGTGAATTCGAACCTCTAAGTCCTCAAATGGTTCTCCCAAGGCGAGGGCATCATTCAGTTCCCCTTAGAGTCCGTAGCAGTATAGCATCATCAAGGCCTCCCCGTTCCAGCCACTCTCTTAGGCCAAGGTCCGAAATTCAATCAGGTAGTCAGCTACTGACCTTCCACCCTGTTGAATCTTCATCAGGCAGTCTGAAGCTTGGCCCTCTCAGGCAGAGTGATGGAACACCTTCCTTATGGCGGCTATGTATTCCTCCATATCTGAGCAAGTAACTGACCTCCCTTCCCAATGTGTGGTGACCCAGGACAGGGCTCTTCCAGTCAGAACGAGATCATGAAGGCCACTGTTCTATACGCCAAAGGGAACGGGGATGGCTGTTCAAATACTAGTGAGCATTGGATGAGGAAACCGTGGCACAGCCCCTGGTCACCTTCAAATCTCTCCGGGGTTGGAAGATGGGCTGTCTCCGCAGAGTGACGGACAGCCTCAACCAAATGACCTTGGCTTCCTCCCTGCAGCAGTTGGCACATGGCAACCTGGAGGTCATGTATCTCCAGGCTCTGCCTTGAAATCCTTTCACAGTAGCTGGCCACAGCTGACAAAATTTTCTGAAACCCTGCTGGGTCCATGCTGGCTCAACCATACTGTAGCACTGAACCTCAGTTCACGTTCTCCTTATATGCTCAGTCCTTGGCATCCGAAACACGATTGTCAGTTAGCAAGGCTGTCCTGAATCTTTAACGAGCCTGCATCAGCTATCTATACTCTGGGGAATTAGAGCATCTAAACCTCAGAAGCTGATGCGTATGGGTGCGTGTCATAACAATACTAAATAGATACTTGTGTATCAGTTGTTATAAAAATACTAGCAGGCAATTGATTATTAAATTGCAAGATAATGATAATTAAATTGTCTAATCCAACAGTACTGACATACCTGTGATGCTGTTCCAAGTTTTCATTGTACCTGTACCTGTACTGCATAATGCACATGACAATAAACTTGACTTGACTTGAAGGCCCTATGACTTCATTTCCCAAATCTGTCTTTTCCTTTCCTGGGACAGACAAGGGCAGCATATGTTCTTCCCGCCTTATGATCCGATTCATGGCAACTTGCTCCCCTGGTGAGTTCATATGTGAGAAATGTCAGCTCATACAACATCTCGGAAACAAGGTGGCTGAACTTGAGGAGGAAGTAGCTGACCTGTGATGTTGTGAAGAATTGGCAGATGTGCTCCAGATGTCCTTTAGGAAGATTAGGGAGATAGTGTGCCCCAAAGAGAGCCATGGCTTGAGACTGCAGATCAGAAAGAACGAGACAAGTGGGTGACTGTGGAATGAAGACACAGGGTAAGAGGCACACACTGCCAAGGGGCATCAACCCCAGAGTTGGAAGTATCCAACCATTTTGATCATTTAGCAATACTTGATGACAACCATGAGGTTGAAGGCAGAACAAAGAACCCCACAGCACCCTCTCTAGACCTAAACCTACACCCTTGAAAAGGAAGTAGTGATAGTCGGGGACTCAATTATCCAGGGGGTTGAGAATCGGGTGTGTACTGATAAGGAGTCTCATACAGTGTATTAACTACCAGGAGCAGAAGTAGGAGACCTCCCTGTGCCAAGTGCCAGTCCAGGTAAAATGGAGGAGATTAGAAGATTTAATGTGTGGCTCAAATCATGGTGTAGGTCAGAGGAGCATAGGTTTATGGGATTTTGGGGTGCCTTTTGATGAAGATGGAACCTGTACCGCTGGGTAGAGTAATATACTGGGCAGGCTAATGCTTCAGTTAGTTGAGGACTGTTTAAACTAAGGAATTGGGAGGCAGGGAACTTAGAGCAGGTCAGACTCAACTATTTAAACACCTCAGTGGAGAATAACATGCTAGGACATAGACTGATAATAGGCTTCAAGAATATAAAAGTGGGTTGGAATAGGATGCAAAACATCAAGAACAGACTAAGGATGGCATGTATAAATGCAAAAGTATTAAGATTAAAATAAATGAGTTGGAATTATATGCAAGTGCGTATAAGTATGATATAATTGCGAAAACTGGCTGACCTCAAAGGATGGTGATGAATATAATATTAAAGGATACACTTTACTTAAGAAAGATAGGCAAGATCATAAAGGTGGAGGAATAGCCATATATATAAGAGGGAACTTATGATAGGAGATGAATCTAGACTTAGTGAAGATATCTGGGTGGGAATTGAAAGTTATAAGGATAAAGGAATAACATTGGGTTTACATTATAGACCTCCTAATGCTGAGAGTGATTTTAATAAATAACTCTTCAGAATATTGAAAAAACAAGTTCCGAGGATGATGTTATAGTTATGGGTGACTAATTTCTCAAATATTGAATAGGAATAAGCAGTGAATAATGGATGACACAAAAATGACTTCATTGAGTTATTGAATAATTATGTTTTGACCCAGTATGTTAATGCACCAACAAGTGGGGAGGCCTGTTTAGATTTGATATGCTGTAACAATCAGGATGGAATTTGAGTATGGAAGTTGTTGAACATTTATGATTATGAAGACACGTAGTCCTCTTTTATTGTCATTTAGTAATGCATGCATTAAAAAATGATACATTATTTCCTCCGGTGTGATATCACAAAACACAGGACAAACCAAGACTGGAAAAACTGACAAAACCACATAATTATAACATATAGTTACAACAGTTCAACAATACCATAACTTGATGAAGAAGTCCATGAGCACAGTGAAGTTCAAAGTTTCTCAAATGTCCCACATCTCACGCAGACGGGAGAAGGAAGAAAAACTCTCCCTGCCATGCCGACCACTTTCCGACTCTGAGTCGTCCGAAAACTTCAATCTCTGATCAGCTCTCCGACACCGAGTATTGTGCGCCATCTCTGTACGAACGATTCAACCTCCTTCTCGGTCGCCAAAAGCAGGCAAGGCTGGGGATTTTGAGGCTTACCCTCCAAAAAATTCCTGACCACGCAGTAACGACAGCAACAAATGGGCGTTTCAGAAATTTCTCCAGATGTTCCTCTATACTTTCACGTCCATTCTCCATCAAATCAGAATTGTCCACGGACCCTATTTAACAGATATGATATCATTTTTACCGGAGAGCTGTGCACGCGCGGCGCGTCGCCATCTTCTCCTCCCACCTATTTAGAAACAATTGATCATAACATTGTTAGTCTCAGCGTTTTTAGGAGAGTATATCAGTAAAAAACTGAATTTCAGAAAGACAAAGCTGGTACAGATGTGGCAAAGACTTCAGAAGGTAGACTGGAAGGAACTACTTGGCATTGAGTCAGTTGAGGAACAAAGGGGTCGATTTAAAGAGGTAGTACACGCAGTGCAGGGAATGTTCATACCCAAGGTCGGGAGAATCAGTAAATGCAATAGATCAACTACATGGATGAATTAAGATATACAGAAAAATACTGCAAAAAAGACAGCTATATAAGGAATACAGAAAAAAATAGTAGCAACGTTAACCATAGGGCATATGAAAATATGAGAGCCATAGTCAAGAGGGAAATTCAGATTGCTGAAAGGCAGATAGAGAAGGATATTGCTGACAATGCCAAGATTGATCCCAAGAGATTTTTTTCAATATATTAGAAAGAAAAAGAAAATCAAAGAGGAAGTTAAGTGTATTAACATTAGGGTGATAAATTATGCAGAGAAGAACATAGCAGATACTCTTAACTCATATTTTGCTAAAGTATTCCCCTTTGAAGATGTTAGCAATATGCCAATAAGTGCAGAGAAAAATAAAGTTGTTGTAAGTGTCCTAGAGATCTTAGAAGGTGAGGTCCATAGAGAAGCCTAAAAGTTAATAAATCTCCAGGGCCAGACAACATATATCAAAAGGTACTTGGAGAGGTCTGTGATTCTATATGCATCCCTGACATGTATTTTCCAAAAAGACCAGAAGTGAGCTAATGTTGTCCCAGTATATAAAAAGGGTAACAACACTGACCCTGGTAACTATAGACCAGTGAGCTTAACGTGTATCGTAAATAAGATAATGGAAACAATAATAAAGAATGAGATGGAAAAGCAGCTGATAAGAGCAGGTATGTTAGCAGCTGAAAAGAGCATGGATTCAGAAAGGGGGAGTCATGATTTATTAATGTACTGGAGTTTTATGAAGAGGCAGAACCATTTCTACTGAAAGGAGAAGTGGTAAGATGGGTTACAGGTGCCTTAAAAACAGTTGCTTTGGGCAGATGGGGCTCGTTAGTCATGGTTGGCAGCTCTTCTAGGAGAAGGAAAACTCTGATCTCAATCCTCTGCGGCCTTGCAGTTATACCTACTCATGGGGGAGGTTTCAGGAGTAAATCCGGAGGGGAAATCCAGAGCTGGAGTTCCTAAAGCAGTCCTACATTGAGTTCAATATTGACTGGCAACTCCTGTGACGCTGCAGGTACCAAACTGTATCGGCCTCAGCCGTTCTTTTAGGGTCATCAGATGCATGGAGAGGGGGAGCTTGTTACATGGACAACAGCTTGCTCTCCATATCCTACTGTCTAGGCTTGCATATCTAGACAGCTAGGACACAATGTCCATGGTCATCTCTGACCGACAGATGCCCTCACCTCACCTCATGAAAAGGCAACTAAAATTTATAACAATAGTGTGATAGATATCACTTACCTGGACTTCCAGAAAGCTATTGATTAAGTACCCCACAGAGGTTAATAATCAAACTACAGGAGGTAGGGAGAGTATAAGGTGTTTGAATGGGTGCAGAATTGGCTCAAAAACAGAAAACAACGAGTTATGGTGAGAGAATCGTTTTCACACTTAGAAAACATTAAAAGTGGGGTTCTGCAGGGGTCAGTTTTGGGGCCACTGCTGTTTTTAATTTACATGAATGATTTAGATAAGCACATAACAAATAAGCTAGTAAGGTTTCTGATGACACAGAATTAAGGGGACGTTTGATAACATTCAGGCAGCAGAATCAACCTAAACAAAATCCTGATGTGGGCAGATAAATGGCAGATAAAATTCAATGTATGTTAATGTAAAGTATTACATATAGAAAGTAGAAATATTAGATATAAGTATACAATGGGGGTCCCAAGTCAGAAGGTGCACTGCATGAGAAGGATTTGAGAATCCTGGTAGTCTCTTTACTGTCATCATCCAGGCAATGCACTGGGATGTAATGTTGAAATTGTACAAGGCATTGGTAAGGCCAAATTTGGAGTATTGTGTACAGTTCTGGTCACCGAATTATAGGAAAGATGTCAATAAAATTGATAAGACTACAGAGAAGATTTACTAGAATATTACCTGGGTTTCATCTCCTAAGTTACAGAGAAAGGTTGAACATTTTGGGTCTTTATTCTTTGGAGCATAGAAGGTTGAGAGGGGACTTGATAGAGGTATTTAAAATTATGAGGGCGATAGATAGAATTGACGTGGATAGGCCACACCTTGAGTATTGTGTACAATTTTACTCTCCATATTGTATGACGGATGTGAAGGCACTGGTGAAAGTCCAGAAAAATGTGACTGAACTCATTCCAGATCTGCTGGCTTGGAGCTATGAAGAAAGATTGAAAGAATTCGACCTTTTCAATCTAAGTAGACACAGGACACGAGGAGACATGATAGAAGTCACAGTCATAGTCATAGTCATACTTTATTGATCCCGGGGGAAATTGGTTTTCGTTACAGTTGCACCATAAATAATAAATAGTAAAATAGTAATAGAACCATAATAGTTAAATAGTAATATGTAAATTATGCCAGTAAATATGAAATAAGTCCAGAACCAGCCTATTGGCTCAGGGTGTCTGACCCTCCAAGGGAGGAGTTGTAAAGTTTGATGGCCATAGGCAGGAATGACTTCCTATGACGCTCAGTGCTGCATCTCGGTGGAATGAGTCTCTGGCTGAATGTACTCCTGTACACACCCAGTACATTATGTAGTGGATGGGAGACATTGACCAAGATGGCATGCAACTTAGACAGCATTCTCTTTTAAGACACCACTGTGAGAGAGTCCAGTTCCATCCCCACAACATCACTGGCCTTACGAATGAGTTTGTTGATTCTGTTGGTGTCTGCTACCCTCAGCCTGCTACCCCAGCACACAACAGCAAGCATGATAGCACTGGCCACCACAGACTCATAGAACATCCTCAGCATCGTCCGGCAGATGTTAAAGGACCTCAGTCTCCTCAGGAAATAGAGACGGCTCTGACCCTTCTTCTGGACAGCCTCAGTGTTCTCAGCTCAGCCACAGTGATTAAGTCATTAAAAGTATAAGTAAGATGGATGCCAGCTCCTAATTCAAAATTAGTCCATCAACGAGGACACGGGGCCATAGGTGGAGACTGGTTAAGAGGAGATTTCAGACTAACATCAGGAAGCACTTCTTTATACAGTGAGTTGCGGACACATGGAACAAACTACCGAGTTGTGTAGTTGAAAGTAGTACCTTAGAAACTTTCAAATCTAAACTCAATTGTATTTCAACACATTGTGTGAAGAGGAATTTGGCAAGTTTTGTTTGACCAAATGAATGGCCTGTTCTTGTCAAAAACTTTCCAATGTTCTAATATACATGTGTACCAATTCTGGGACTATTTGGTTGAAATTACTGGGCCAAAATCTAGAAATTCCACCTATCATGGTCAGTGGAGAATCCTCGTCATGTGGACTTGTCTGGTTCAAGACAGATCACGGACATCTTTCCAAGGACAAATTGAGATAGCCAATATCTGTTCCAGGGAAGTCCCATCCTGGGAATTTATTTATTTATTTATTTATTTATAGATACAGCACCGAACAGACCTTTCCGCCCCACCAAGCTGTGCCACATAGTAACCCACTGATTTAACCCCAACCTAAGCACAGGAAAATTTCCAATTACCAGTTAAGCTACTAACCAGTACATCTTTGGACTGCGGGAGGAAACTGGAGCACCCAGAGGAAACCCATGCGTTATGTTGTGTAACTTCAAAACATTAAACTATTTCAAAGGAAGACACGGGAGACCAAAATGTGACTCAAACTTCATGTTTACTTTAAGTGAGGTACCCACATATCATGTGGTAGCATTAGATTAGATTAGATTATGAGGACACACAGTCCTCATTTATTGTCATTTAGTAATGCATGCATTAAGAAATGATACAATATTCCTCCGGTGTGATATCACAGAAACACAAGACAGACCAAGACTGAAAAACTAACAAAAACCACATAATTATAACATATAGTCACAACAGTGTAAGCAATACCGTAAATTGATGAAGAACAAGCTATAGGCACGGTAAAAAAAAGTTCAAAGTCTCTCGAAAGTCTCTCACACAGACGGGAGAAGGAAAAAACCTCTCCCTGCCATGCCCGACCACAGTCCGACTCTGAGTCGTCCGAAAAATTTGAGCCTCCGACCAGTCCTCCACCACCGAGCACAGAGCACCATCTCTGCCGAGCGATTCGACTCCAGCCCCGGCTGCCAGCAGCAGGCAAAGCCGAGGACTTGGGGCCTTTCCTCCAGAGATTCTCGATCGCACAGTAGCAGTGGCAACGAACCGGGCATTTCAGAAGTATCTCCAGATGTTCCTCTGTGCTTCTCACGGCTGTCTCCATCAAATCAGAATTGTGCATGGCCCCTATTTAACAAATATGATATCATTTCACTGGAGAAATGTTCCCCTTCCCTCCCTCCGATATTGTGCAATAACGTATGCAATTCATGTACTTAAACAAATAGCTTGTAATGAATTATTTAAATGGATAAGAATGCTTAATCAACCAATATATATACAAGTTTACTCAAATATTACTTAAATATCCCTGAACCGGATCTGGGCCGTACCCTCCAAATTTCCAGACCTGCCTCTCGGTTTTTTTGTACTACCTTACTTCCCATTTTTCTATTTTCTATTTATGATTTATAATTTAATTTTTTAATACTTACTAATTTTAACTTTTTAAAATATTTTTAATATTTAATATTTGTAATCCAGAGAGTGGGATGCGCAGAATCAAATATCGCTGTGATGGTTGTACATTCTAGTACTAATTGTTTGGCGACAATAAAGTGTAAAGTATAAAGTATAATATTAAATACACAACACCATGTAGTCACATGGAGAAGGTAAAAATTCCTTACAGACAGCAGCAAGAATTGAACATGGGTTGCAGCATTTTGCTACCGTGTACCAATTTTGGGACTATTTGATTGATACTATTGGGTCAAAGTTCTGGAAATTCCACCCATCATGCCCAGTGGAGGATTCTCACTGTGTGAACTGAACTGGTTCAAGGCAAATCACGGCAAGCATTCCAAAGGCAAATTGGGATAGTCAATATCTATTTCAGGGAAGTCTCATCCTGGGAATGACAACTTAAATATTATGCAGTCCTCTGCCTTCCTTATCAGAGCCAAGAGCCTCTATTAAGCATCCATTAAGCCCATGGCTAAATCTCTCTGAGTTACTGTACTCCAGGGATCTCAGCCAGAAGAGTTTGGCAATGATTAGCAAGCTTACCCAAAATTGAAAAACCTGTGACCTTGGCAATCCTAGCATTCTGGCAAGATGTTGAAATCTTGGATAGGAGAATGGATTCTGCTGCCATGAATCCATTCATAAGCTTGTGTGTATGAAGCAGTTTATTCGGTTAAGAGAGTGAAATATCCGACATAGTGTCTGGAGGCAGTTTCTCTGCTGAAGTTACAATGGCACTCCATGCCGATGGTATACTGCTCTTCCAATGGACTTTAACCTTTCATGCAACAGTATTTCTATATTAACTCTCACACGATCTCAATTTGTCGGTGCTTTAGAATATGATTATGTTTTCTTGTCATAGAAATATAACAACACGGTTTGACAAAATCAGGACTTTTGCATAATAGAATATAGAATAGCAAACATTAGAGCACAGAACAGGAAATTCGGCCCACAATGTTGAAGCTAATTGATACTATCTGTCCTCCTGTGTATCATCCATATCCCTCCATTCCCTTCATAATTCATGTTTCCATTTAAAAGTTTGTTAAACTCCACCAGACTGACTGCTTCCATTACTACCCCTGGTAACCAGACACCCAAAATTCTCTGCATAAAGAAATGCTTACCTCTCACAGAACCTCTGACTCGATGGGCCGAATGGCCTACTTCTGCTCCTTTGTCTTATGGTCTTATGGACTGTGAGACTAATAAATAACCTGCTATCACTGAGGTCTTGTCACCAGGACAATGAGATGTTTACTGTTTACTGTTTACCTATGTTACACACTACATGTATTTTGAAATACATTTTGTTAACTTATTTATGGTAATATTTAGGTTTTATGTCCTGGGACTGAGGTATGTTATATGGATTCAGCGAGGCCTGGAGGAACATTGTTTCATTTGGTTCTATATATGCAGTCTGATGACAATAAACTTGAACTTGAATCTAAAATCATCTCCCCACTAACCTTAAAAATTTGTCTTCTGGTGTTTGACGTTTTACCCTGAGAAAAGGTTATGAGAATTTTTTGAGGATGTAACTAGTAGAGTGGATAGGGGAGAACCAGTGGATGTGGTATATTTGGATTTTCAAAAGGCTTTTGAGAAGGTCCCACACAGGAGATTAGTGTGCAAACTTAAAGCACATGGTATTGGAGGTAAGGTATTGATGTGGATGGAGAATTGGTTGGCAGACAGGAAGCAAAGAGTGGGAATAAACGGGACCTTTTCAGAATGGCAGGCAGCGACTAGTGGGGTACCGCAAGGCTCAGTACCCCAGTTGTTTACAATATATATTAATGACTTAGACCAGGGAATTAAATGCAGCATCTCCAAGTTTGCGGATGACACGAAGCTGGGTGGCAGTGTTAGCTGTGAGGAGGATGCTAAGAGGATGCAGGGTGACTTGGATACGTTAGGAGAGTGGGCAAATTCATGGCAGATGCAATTTAATGTGGATAAATGTGAGGTTATCCACTTTGGTTGCAAGAACAGGAAAACAGAGTAATATCTGAATGGTGGCCAATTAGGAAAAGGGGAGGTGCAACGAGACCTGGGTGTCATTGTACACCAGTCATTGAAAGTGGGCATGCAGGTACAGCAGGCGGTGAAAAAGGCGAATGGTATGCTGGCATTCATAGCAAGAGGATTCGAGTACAGGAGCGGGGAGGTTCTACTGCAGTTGTACAAGGCCTTGGTGAGACTACACCTAGAGCATTGTGTGCCGTTTTGGTCCCCTAATCTGAGGAAAAACATTCTTACCATACAGCGAGTACAAAGAAGGTTCACCAGATTGATTCCTGGGATGGCAGGGAAGACTGAATCGATGAAAGATGAAAGACTGGATCGGCTAGGTTTATACTCTCTGGAATTTAGAAGATTGACGGGGGATCTTATTGAAATGTATAAAATTCTAGAGGGATTGGACAGGCTAGATGTAGGAAGATTGTTCCCGATGTTGGGGAAGTCCAGAATGAGGGGTCACACTTTGAGGATAAAGGGGAAGCCTTTTAGGACCGAGATGAGGAAAAACTTCTTCACACAGAGAGTGGTGAATCTGTGGAATTCTCTGCCACAGGAAACAGTTGTGGCCATTTCGTTGGCTATACGTAAGAGGGAGTTAGATATAGCCCTTGTGGCTAAAGGGATCGGGGGTATGGAGAGAAGGCAGGTACAGGGTTCTGGAGTTGGATGATCAGCCATGATCATACTGAATGGCGGTGCAGGCTCGAAGGGCCGAATGACCTACTCCTGCACCTATTTTCTATGTTTCTATGACTGCCTACTCTGTCTATGAATTTTATAAACATTGATCAGCTTCCAATTCTTCAGAGAGAACAGCTTCAGATTAATTTATTTATCACAAGAACATCAAAATATACAGTATAGTGCAATGTGTCTTTTGCGTTAACAGCCAACAGCCTAAGGATGTGCTGGGGACAACTTGCAAGTGTCGCTACACATCCCAGTGCCAATCCAGCATGTTCACAATGCTCAGTTGAACAACACAAGCAATAACAACAACAACATTGACAACATCCACGTTTCGCGATCCTCTCCTTTGTAGCTCATACACTCTAATCCAGGCAGTACCTTGAAAAACCTCTTCTGCAGGCTCTGGAGTTTAGAAGAATGAGGGGTGATTTCATTGAAACATATTGGAATTCGAAAGGCCTGGATTGGACTTGAGTAGGCAGAAGGGTATAGTTTAGTTAAGTTCATGATTACTATTTTAATTTACTTGCCCAACTTGGTGAGCCAATAAGCCTTTTCCTGTGTACTGAAAGGCCTCAATAGAGTCGATGTGTGGAGGATATTTCCTATAGTGGGGAATCTAGGCCCAGAGGGCACAGCCTCAGAATAGAGGGACATCCAGTTAGAATGGAGATGAGGAGGAATATTCTTTGCCAGAGGATGGTGAATCTGTGGAATTCATTGCCATAGATATCTGTGGAGGATGAGTCATTGTGTGTATTTAAAACAATTGTTGATTCGTTCTTGGTTAGTAAGGATGTCAAAGGTTATAGGGAGAAAGTAGGAGGATGAGGTTGAGAAAGAATGATAAATTAACCGTGATAGCTGATTTTGATGGCTCTGGGCCTATACTCCAGTGAGCATGGGTCCAGAGTCATCAAACACTTCTACATGGTTATACCATCTGCTCCTACTGTTTTATTTAATGTTGTTCAAGAAGCAAATAGCAACCATCGTCTTAAGCTTACTCTCTTTCAGATTCTCATCACAAAACCTCATCCCCAAATGGATTATATTAAAGATTTGCTAAGGAGAATTATAAATCTAGGCAGGTGTATGATTATGGTCAAATTGAAAGTTCAAAGTGAATTTATTATCAAAGCACAGATATGTCAACATATACAATCCTGGGATTCATTTTCTTGTAGACGTTCATTGTAAATAGTAACACAATAGAATCAATGAAGAACCATTCACAACAGAGATGGTCAAACAACCAACAAGCAAAAAACAACAAATTGTGCAAATACAAAAGGAGAAGAGAAAATATAGTGATAATAAATAAATAAGAAATACATATCAAGAACATAAGCTTTAGAGTCCTTAAAAGTGAGTCCACATGTTGTGGGAAAAGTTAAGTGTTGAGGTGAATGAAGTTATTACCTCTGGTTCAGAGTCTGATGGTGAGAGGTAATAACTGTTCTTGAACCTGATTGTTATGCTTGTTCTTGATAAAAGACAAACTGCATGGGTAAAACCTAACACTTGTTTATTTGGGACACTCCAACAATGACTTCAGCTCAACACCAGCACGTGATCTGCCTTCGAAGAACACTTTCGCTTCCAGTTCTGGGTGAACAGCTCATGTTGCATACAGACATCTGACATTCTTTATCATGACATGGCTATCTCTCAAGGTCGAGGACGATGGTCTTTGTTCTGTTGATCTACTTATGGGCTCTCAAGTGGCTTATGAGTCCAATCTTGGCTTTGAAAGTTCTTCCACATTCAGGGCGGGTAGTTCCAGATGGCAGATCAGGCTTTGGTTTTTGCTGCCTCTCTTTCTATTTTCTTCTCTTTTCTTCTAATTCTGCACATCTGTTGGCTTTGAAAGTTGCTGTTCCTTCTCAGATGATGGCTTGCCAAAGTTTCCTGGCCTTGGCATTTGTTTCCCAATTGTTGATGTCAATGTTACATTTCTTCATGTTGGCTTTTAAGACGTCTTTGAATCTCTTCTGTTGTCTGCCTCTTTTACGTTTGCCTTCTTTAAGCTGGGAGTAGAAGATTTGTTTCAGCAGACAATAACACAACTTCACTCTTTAAAGAAAGGAAACACAATGCTATGTCCTCATGCGCCTGTAGGAAACAATGCTCTCCAACATAAATATTTACATTAACTTCAATTGTAATGAGCAAAAATACAGTCCCTTATTTACTCAACTGCTTTCAATCCATCTGTTTGGTAGTATAGTGATCCTTTTTGGTGTGCTGTTTGTTTCCACAGATGTAATGCTTTCATTTGCTGTGTTCAGTCTCTGATCAACATAGTCATTTCTTTCACATTCTTCTGCCAAGATCCTATTGGTTTATTTCTGTTCTCATTCGTGCAGTGTGACCATAGTTCACAGCACATGCCTCATAATGGAGCCCTGGACTACATCCATGTGATCAGCGAGTCTCTGCACAAGTTCCAACTGATTGTCTCAAATCACAGAACTCCTTCTGTTGGTTTGCGTCCCTTGGGTGTGTATGGTCTCCCCATCTTCTTTTGTGTTTTACCTCTTCAACTCCAGAGAGGATTGTGGAGATTTTTTTTGTTTTCCAGTCTTTTACTAGAAGTTGATGGGAGATTGATTTTGAACCAACGCTGTGTGATGTGGAAGTAAGACTAGTGACTTCTTCATCGTGATCATTCTGGTTAGCACTGTCATACAGGTGTAGCTGGTGCGGATGTCTATGGAAAGTGCAATTCTTGAGCTTCTCTTGTATAATCTCTCTGGAGCTCTCCTTGATGTTGCTACGAGTTTCACAAGTTACATCAAGTAATCATCTGAGCCCTTCAAAGACATAAGTATACTGTTCCATGAATGTTGTGTAGTCCTCTTTGGTCTGTGAAGTCACTACAAACACTCCTTACACTAGGTTGGGCTTTTCTCATGCACTCAAATCTAATATTGGTTGCGCTCTCTTATCTACATCAGTAGTTTTGCCTTTAGGTGCTGCCCCTTGAGCTTGAATTTCACTTTACAGCCCCATTTTACTGGAATATTCTCTCCTGTCACTTTTAACTTAACAGGGCTAAATCTAGCTCTTTACTTTGAGAGTCATGTAATCATTCATGGACTAAAGATGCACCTGGGCTCTGGGGCCAAGCTTGAATGGAATTACTGTCCCATTCACAATCACTGGAACAATCCATTCTGTTTTACCAGCTCCAATAGTCTATAGACAATCTACAATGACTTCCTCCATTTCCTCAGCAACAGTGTGCACCTTTATCATAGTAATGCCAGCACTGCAGCACTTTGCAAAATGATTCTTCTTCACACAATTATTGCAGGAGTTTCCATAACCAGGACACATCTTTGGAATTCCTACCTGCAGATTTGCACATTTGCTGTTTGAGCCTATCTCTCTGCTTCACTGTTGCTTTGAGAAATGCCTTGTGCTCTGTTCCTCTGTTTTCACAGCATGCACCTTTGTTTCTGCCCTGTGAAGCTCCTTAGATGAGATTATGTGGTGTCTGCTACCCGATACATACCCATAGACTTTTACCAGCATCAAATCGTTTTCTTGGAGCAATCTTTCTCTGAGAACATTATCTGGGATTACGCCAACTATTTAGTTTGTAACTAATGAGTCTCTAAAATTTCCAAACTCACAGGACTTAGTGTGTGAAGCTCAGCTAAGCACTGGTCAAAAGTAATGCATTGTTTTTGGTCACAGGAAAAGAATCTCTCAGATATCTCTCACATGATCACACTTCTCAAATGTGATCTTTTTTACTTGGGACAAAATACTCCTCAGATCTTGTCATCAGAGTGTCCAATGTGAAGGCTGTCATCTTTCTTCAGGACCCTCCAGCAATTGCTTCAGCTCGACACCAGCAGGTGACCTGCTCTCCAATTTTACTTCTGGTTCCAGGTGAGCCGCCCACATTGCATACTAGGAACTGCAGTTTTATTTTATTTACATACTGTACATACTGTATATAATAACACGCTGATACTTTGGGATCTGAGGCTCCTGTTCCTCCTTTCTGATGGCATCAGCCAGAAGAGAACATGCCCTGAGTGGAAGTCCCATTTAATTGCGCACAATGAAAATAATCATCAAGGATGCAGTGCTTGAGAGCTTGTTCTTTAATTAAAACACAACTGAGCTCAACAGACATGCTTGTCAACTGGGATCATGATCAAAGAAAGACTGTAAAACTTCTCAGTTGGATGTGAAGTATGAACATGAGGCGGGATGTTACACAGCATCGAAGGTAATGATGCCATTGTTGACAGAATAAACATGAGATCAAAGGTTTGATTGAGGGGAAGGATGATTTGGATTATGTATTCTCGCTAGGGATAGAGTGGATTTTGAGTTGATGTGATCGCTGGTTTTATAGGTGGGCTGGTTACATGTCAACCCTGATGAGCCAGTTTTCTCTTCTGCACACTACAGATTCAGATAACATGATCCCTGATAAATTGAAGCCGCGAAAATTTATGGAGGTCAAAGTTCTGTAAGTTTTGCAACCAATGAAGGAGGGAGCAATCTGCATCGATCACTTCAAATGTAAATAGATTTTCTTTCAAAAAGCTGCAGAAAGTTGTAAACTCATTATGGGTGCTTGTGAGTATCTGTTTATAGTGACAAGGTCATGACCAGCCAGAATAAGGAGTTTAGTTGCTTACTGGATAATTCCCATTTTAGCCAAGCTCGTTACACTTTGCACTACCTCGGTAAAACAGCCAGCATAACCAAAGACCCCACCCACTCCATACTTTCTCTCTTCTGCGACTAGGCACATCTCAAATACCATCTATAAATTTGCTGACAGCATTATGTTGGCAGAGTTTCAGATGGTGACAAGATATGTCAGCGAGCACAAGATGAAGGTATGTTAGCTAGTTGAGTGGTGTTGTAGCAAAAAACCTTGCACTCAACATCAGTAAGGCCAAAGAATTGATTGTGGACTTCAGAAAGGGTAAGCAAGGGAAGACACACCAGTCCTCGTAGAGAGATCAGAAGTGGAAAAGGTGAGCAATTTCAAGTTCCTGGATGTCAACGTTTCTGAGGATCTATCCTGGATCCAACATAGCAATGCGGTAACAAAGAACTCAAGGCAGAAGCTGTACTTCATTAGAAGTTTGAGAAGATTATGTATGTCACCAAAGAACCTCACAAATTTCTACAGATTAGCCATGGACAGCATGCCAACTGGTACGGAGGGATGGGAACACTACACAAGATCAAAAATATCTGCAGAAAGTTGTAAACTCATCATGGGTGCTTGCAAGATATCCTGGATGCTGGGACATCTTCAAGGAGCAATGCCTCAAAAGGCGGCATCCAGCTTTAAGGACTCCCATCACCCAGGACATACAGGTATGCCTATTCTCATCGTTATTTTAATGGAAGATGTACAGGAGCCTGAGGGCACACACGCAACAATTCAGGAACAGGAACGTAATATAGAAAGGAATATTCCAATTTGTAAATTAACAAACAATAAGGTGCTTAGGACAATAAATGCAGCACCTCTTCCAGATGAATGCTATCTGAATGTGGAATGAGCTGCCAGCACCAGTGGATGCAAGCTCAATTTCAACGTTTAAGAAAGGCTTGAATAGGTACATGGATAGTAAGGGTATTGAGGACTATGCTTTGAGTGTAGACTGATGGCACTAGGCAGTTTAAATGGGTTGGTATAGACTAAGTGGGCTGAAGGGCCTGTTTCTATGCTGTAATTCTTTATGACTATGATTCTATGAATATTCTTAGACATAGCTCGTTACAATGAAGTCAAAGGCAACTATATAATTGAAAAAGACACTCACCAAACATTAATACAGATCCTTTGTTCTCCCCAAATTAATCTCCCTAACTTTTTATCAATTGGTTTCCAGCTTCTTCTCCTTTCCTTTCCAGTCCAGATGAATGGTCTTAGCCTGAAGCATTGACTATTCTCCTTCATAGATGATGCCTGATCTGTTGAGTTCCTCCAGCTGTCATGGTCAGGTCCGTGAAGTCCGTATTCTGGTTCACAGTCTGGTCCATCGACCCTTGCTCCAGGTTTTCCTGTCTACCCTGTTTCTGTTCTTGTTGAGCTCTAATTGAGCCAGCTGTTGTTCGTTGGGACTGGCTGCATAAATACCTTCAGAGACCAGGGCATGGCTCCTGAATTGTTCTTGTCCTTACTGCTTGTATTCCTTCCTCTGCCTTCTGCTTCCTCGCCTGAAGCCCTGCCTTCTCTTGCCGGTAACTCTCACCTCGCCTGAAGTTCTCGTCTCGCCTTGCATTGCCTGAAGCCTTGCCTTGTCTTGCTGGCAACTCTTGCCTCGTCTCGCCTGCAGTCTTGTCCTGGAGCCACCCTGTACCTACTTCCCTTCCTGTCCCTTGCCTCCACCCAGGTAAGCCAGGCTGTCTTGCCATTACCTGCAGTTGGTTCTGTCCCTTTCTGTCCCTTGCCTCCGTCAAGTAAGCCAGGCCGTCTTGCCGTTACCTGCGATTGGTTCTGTTCCTTCCTGTCCTGTGCCTTGGTCGGGTGGTGATCCGTGCCCTGCCCAGGAGTACCACGCCCTGCCCAGGAGGAGCCTGCCTAGCCTCAAGCCTGAAGACTCCTGCCTCCTGCCAAGCCTCGCCTCAAGTCTCCTGCCTCCTGCCAAGCCTCACCTCAAGTCTCCTGCCTCTTGCCAAGCCTCACCTCAAGTCTCTAAGACTCCAGCCTCGTCCTGCCTGCCTGCCAAGCCTCGTTCTTGCCTAGTTCTGGGGTCTGAGCCAGAGACAAGACCCAGGTACTGGGTCCTTGTCCAGTCTCTGGCTCGGAGTCCAAGCCTGGGCTCCTAGCTCTCTTGTCCGGTCCTGTTCCTGGTTCCCGGTTTTCCTGTCCATGTCCTTGCCCTTGCCCTTGCCTTGTATCCTAGTCCTGTCCCTAGTACTTCAGTGTCTGTGTCTTGCACTTGGGTCTGTTCCCAGCCATCTCCTTATGACACCAGCATTTTGTGTGTGTTGCTCTGGATTTCCACATCTGCAGAATCATTTGTGCTTCCCTTCAATTCTATCTCTGATCTACACACCAGGAGCAATTTACACCAGCCAATTAACCTGTCAATCTGCACCTCTTTGTCATGTGGGAGGAAACCAGAGTGTTCTGGGGAAACTCAAGCATTTAGAGACTGAACATGCAAACCCCGCCCAGACAACAGCAGAGGTTAGTATTGAACCTTAATCACTGGAGCTGCCACCTTGAAAAAAATATATTGTGTGATTTTTCATTTCATTATTTATAAGTTATTTATTTTATTTAGAGATACAGCACATCCAGTCAAATAAACCCACGTTGCCCAATTGTAATCATGTGACCAATTAGAATCAGGTTTAATATCACTGGCATAGGTCATGAAATTTGTTTTTTTTGTGGCAACATTGGTACATGCAATAAATCTATCCACCCATCCACTCTTGCTTATGTTACTTTGGGTTAGACTGTGATACTGATTTAGTAGTTTCTGAGTGCCCTGGATGGTGTCATTCTCTTTTGTAAATACCAAAACAGACATCTAGACAAGTGTTTTTTATATACTAAATGTCTTTCTATTCTATCTAGGGATCCAGGGAGGGGAAGCACCTCTGGTGAAGGGGCTTGTCATGTCCATTCTGGGGCAACTCACTCACCTTTGGTCCCCACTGGACATTCAGCTCTCACCTGTGGCTCCAAGTAGTTGTTTGTACTTGACAGCAGCCACACCCCTGTACACCACTTCAAAAGGTGGTCTAAACCAGGTGGGGGTAGCCAGTGGGCCTCATATCCCAGTGAGATAGGGACATGTCTGTCCTAGCATGTGAAGTCAGTTTTGGCAGACTGGGTGGATGAGATCCAATAGCTAGGAAGGTGATGCTACAACAGTTTATGGAGATCAAAAGGAATTGCAAGGCACAGAAAAAGTCAAGGTTATCCATTACAACCAAGGAAGACCCCAATTTGTGACATTTGTTCATACCACTGAACCTGGACTTCTGATATCGAAAGAGTGGAACTGCTCCTGTGCAATCACCTTTCCTCTTTAAACACTCTCCCGCATAGGTCTCCTGTCACCATCAGACATGACGGACCACGACCATCCATCCACATTGCAATAATTAATAGAAAAATATGTAGTACAAAAAGAGAGCAAAAGAAAGGAATAAATAGTCAGGTAGTGTATGTAGGTTCATTGTCTATTCAGAAATCTGATGGTGGAGGGGAAGAAGCTGTTCCTAAAATATTGAGTGTGTTTTTTCAAGCTCCTGTACCACCTCCTTAATGGTAGCAGTGAGAAAAGGGCTTGTCCTAGGAGATGACGATTCTTAATGGCAGATGTTGTCATTTTGAGGCATCATCTTTTAAAGGTATCCTTGATGACAAGGAGGCTACTGTCCATGATGGAGCTCGCTGAATATGCAACTTTCTGCAGCTTTTTCAGATCCTGTGCAGTGGCCCCTCCATACTAACCCTACTAACGTGTACATCTTTGGAATGTGTGATGGAATGTGTGGCTTTTGACAAGGTCCCACACAGGAGATTAGTGTGCAAACTTAAAGCACACGGTATTGGGGGTAAGGTATTGGTGTGGGTGGAGAGTTGGTTAGCAGACAGGAAGCAAAGAGTGGGAATAAACGGGACCTTTTCAGAATGGCAGGCGGTGACTAGTGGGGTACCACAAGGCTCAGTGCTGGGACCCCAGTTGTTTACAATATATATTAATGACTTGGATGAGGGAATTAAATGCAGCATCTCCAAGTTTGCGGATGACACGAAGCTGGGCGGCAGTGTTAGCTGTGAGGAGGATGCTAAGAGGATGCAGGGTGACTTGGATAGGTTGGGTGAGTGGGCAAATTCATGGCAGATACAATTTAATGTGGATAAATGTGAAGTTATCCACTTTGGTGGCAAAAATAGGAAAACAGATTATTATCTGAATGGTGGCCGATTAGGAAAAGGGGAGGTGCAACGAGACCTGGGTGTCATTATACACCAGTCATTGAAAGTGGGCATGCAGGTACAGCAGGCGGTGAAAAAGGCGAATGGTATGCTGGCATTTATAGCAAGAGGATTCGAGTACAGGAGCAGGGAGGTACTACTGCAGTTGTACAAGGCCTTGGTGAGACCACACCTGGAGTATTGTGTGCCGTTTTGGTCCCCTAATCTGAGGAAAGACACCCTTGCCATAGAGGGAGTACAAAGAAGGTTCACCAGATTGATTCCTGGGATGGCAGGACTTTCATATGAAGAAAGACTGGATGAACTGGGCTTGTACTCGTTGGAATTTAGAAGATTGAGGGGGGATCTGATTGAAACGTATAAGATCCTAAAGGGATTGGACAGGCTAGATGCAGGAAGATTGTTCCCGATGTTGCGGAAGTCCAGAACGAGGGGCCATAGTTTGAGGATAGAGGGGAAGCCTTTTAGGACCGAGATTAGGAAAAACTTCTTCACACAGAGAGTGGTGAATCTGTGGAATTCTCTGCCACAGGAAACAGTTGAGGCCAGTTCATTGGCTATATTTAAGAGGGAGTTAGATATGGCCCTTGTGGCTACGGGGGTCAGGGGGTATGGAGGGAAGGCTGGGGCGGTGTTCTGAGTTGGATGATCGGCCATGATCATAATAAAAGGCGGTGCAGGCTCGAAGGGCCGAATGGTCTACTCCTGCACCTATTTTCTATGTTTCTATGAAACTAGAGCCAGGGGAGGAATCCCACGCTGTCACAGGCAGAGCATACAAACTCCTTACAGTCGGCAGCAGGAACTGAACCCGAGTCACTGGCGTGCTAACTGCTACGCTACCGCACCTCGAAGAAAAATTACTTTTCAATTTTGGACCCATCGGCAAAACAGAAATGTTTCTCTTCACAAATGGGAAAGAGGAGGAAGCTGCACAACTTGTAGTTCACAATATCTTACTCAGTTCATGGTGCATGCTGAATGGTGCACTGTGCACAGTGCTTGGTGTAAGGTATATGGTTCATGGTGACTGTGTAGGAAAAACAATAGCGGGGATTAGTAAGTAGTAAATTAGTTAAGTTCAACACTGAAGGCTGATCTCATGGAGGGTCCTTATCATTGCCTGTATTTACACGGAGTACTACCACAGGAAAACAGCATCCATCATCAAGGACAACCACTATCCAGGCCATTCCCTCTTCTCACTACTACCATTAGGAAGCGGGTACAGAAGCCATAGATCAATGCCCCCAGGTTCAGGAACAGTTATTATCCAACAATATTAGGCTCCAGAAATGGCATGGGTAACCTCACTCACCTCAACTCTGGACTGATTCTATGACCTACAGTTCACTTTCAAGGACACTTTACAACTCATCTTAGTAATACTTATTAAAATTTCTTTGTCTTTTGTTTGTTTGCCTTTGTTAAGTAAAACTTTTTCATATATTCTATTGCTTATTTTTCCTGTAAATCTCTGCAGGATAAATGAATCTCAAGGTAGTATATGGTAACATACTATGTTGTAGGGGAAAGAATAGGGACGACTAATCACTGATAAACAAATGGTGATTGTGCTAATGTGGTAACAGGGAGAGAAAAAGCTGAGAGGTAGAGACATGGAATGCAGCAGTGACATCACCCAAGTTTCAGGAACTTCATGAGTTAAGTTATAGTTGTAGGGTTTTGTGAATAAAGCATGCGAGAGTTGTTTTATGTGCTTAACAAAAGCCGCAGCCCTTTACTTCCATTATGAACAACCCAAAAGCAGTCGCCTTACACTGACGTCATTGTGTCAGACACTGGCTCTTAAAGTGAACACAACTACCCAATGTCGGTGTCTGTGGATTATGTAGAACAGTTTCTATTATGAACAATGTGTCATTTGTCACCCAAAAGCATGCACTCATTGTTGTCATAAAAAACTGGATTTTATTCTGTAATCTGCTCAAAATGTAGCTTCACTGGTGATCTCGTTAACTGAGAATGCAAAGCCTGTACCAAATTCATGCTTGGGCAGATCAGATTTAGCTGGTCTCCTGGTACACATCAGTTTTTTTAATAAAGCTACCATTAGAACATCGGATCAGTGTGGCCTTTCTGTTTACTCCTACAGTGACAATCATCAACTACCTTTTTATCAAAATAAACTGTACTCATAATAAAAATTATTTCCGAGAATAAGCCGTGCAGAATCTTTTCATTGTAACGTTCATAGTCGAAGCATAAAGTCGTATTCTATTAAAGTCCCTAAAATCCATGAACAACACCTCTTTATTCTTTCTTTCTGCACTACTTATTTAATTTAACTTTCTATATACTGTGTAGTTACACTAATTTTATTATTATGTATTGTAATGTACTGCTGCTGCATAGCAACAGATTTCATGACAGAAACCTGATTCTGATTCGCTGCTGCCATTTATGTGGCTCTCTGTGGTAGTACACTGCTACAATAATTAAGGGGCTTCCTAAGTCCCTCCCTATCCAGTAGCAGAAGAACCCTATGCCTCACTGAGCCCTTGCTGTGGCTGCACCAGGTTTCAGCACACCCCTCAGCAAGTACTCCTGCAGCCGAGAATCTGCCAGTCGACAGTGTTGGTCACACGGGTGTAATTTGGCATTGCGAGCTCGTTGGTCTGAAAAAGCCTGTTATCATGCTGTCTCTCTAAGTAATAAATAATAAAATTCCTCCATGGCCATCTCAATGTGCTGGAAGGTTTTAGGCAGACCAAGCCAATAATGTGCCAGCAGCACTTGATGCCTATTTCAATGTGTGTCCCTGTGAACAGTCAATAGAGTAGAGATTCCCTTGAAACAGAAACAGCAACTCAGGCCATTATATCTTTCTCCACTGCCTCTTTGCAAACCCACAGCCCGCAAGGAGGTGAGCAACCTCCTCGTCCATTTTACATTCATCCCACAAGCAGCGCACAGTGGGAGAGATAGTCATCAGCTACGTATCCATTCCAACTCAATGGGTGCCTGAGATTCTCAGTCAGTGCCTTTGTACCTCAGTTGAAACATCCCAGCTAACGTACTTACTGGCATCATAAATAAGTCAGTCCTGAACACACAATCTACCCTGGACCAGTTGATCTTGTCATGGCAAGCGGCAGGTTGCTGTTCTGCAGACAAATGTATTTTCAGCTAGAGACAGAGTATTCTTTCAGCAGCAGCATCTACTTTGAGTGAAAAATACTGCAAGGAAAATAATCTATTTTGCAAAGATTAGCACACATCTCAGTAGGAAGCTGCAGAGCTACTGCCTTAAGGCAGAATAAACAGGGTGCCAAACGAACTTGTTAACAACTAACGTTTCTGCCTCCTTCTTTAACTAAAGCAGGGAAGACTTTTGAAGTTATCATATTTTCCTTATCTGGTATTGAAATTGAATGATTATGTATATTGGATCTTCAAAAATTATTATCTCAAAAAGGCGACATCCATCATTAAAGACCCTTACCATCCAAGACATGCCCTCTTCTTAATGCTACCATTGAGAAGGAGGTTCAAAATTCAAAGTTCAAAGTAAATTTATTATCAAAGTACATAGATATCACCACCAAAGACTCATTTTCTTGTAGGCATTCACAGTGAATGCAAAGAAGCACAATAGAACCAATGAAAAACAAAGCTGGACAGGCAACTGTGCCATACAAAAAGAGAAAAAAAATCAAAACAATAATAAATAAGCAATAAATATTGAGAACACGAGTTGTTGAGTCTTTGAAAGTGAGTCCATACTTTGTGGAATCAGTTCAGTGTTGGGGTGAGTAAGGTTGAGTGATGTCATCCCCTCTGATTCAAGAGTCTGATAGTTGAGGGGCAATAACTGTTTCTGAACCTGGTGATGTGAGTCCTGAGGCTCCTGTACCTCCATCCTGAGGGCAACAGGGAGAAAAGAGCATGGCCTAGATGGTGAGGTTCCTAATGATGGATGCTGCTTTCCTGCATCAGTGTACCTTGTTCATGAGCTCAGTGGTGGGAGGGCTTTACCTGTGATGGACTGGACTGTACCAACTGCACTTTGTAGGCTTTTTCATTCAAGTACACTGGTGTTTCCATGCCAGACTGTGATGCGCCCAGTCACGATACTATCCACCGTGTACATACAGAGTTTGTCAAAGTTTTAGATGACATGCCGAATCTTTGCAAATTTCTAAGATTGTAGAGCTGCCTGAACAGCCATACTCAATGGTTTAGGAACAGCATCTTCCCCTCTGCCATCAGATTTCAGAATAGTCCATGAACATACCCCATACAGAGTTTGTACGTTCTACTTGTGACTGCATAGGTTTCCACCGCATGCTCTGGTTTCCTCCCACTTTGCAAAGATGCACTGCTTAGTAAGTTGTGGGCATGACATTTTGGAGCCAAATGCATGGCAACATTTGCAGGCTGCCCCAATACATCTTCAGACTGTAATAGTCATTAATGCAAGTGATGCATTACCATCCAGCCTTCTATTAAACACGGAAATCAAAATCGCATCCACCACTCGTTCTGGCAGCTCATTCCACACTCTCACCACCCTCTGCGTGAAGAAGCTTCCCCTCATGTTCCCCTAAAACATTTCACCTTTCACTCTTAACCCATGACCTCTGGTGATAATAAACCTGATTTTGATTTGATTTTGCATAAATAATTTCTCATATTTTTTGGTTCCATAATGAAAGTTATCACAATAATACCTTCCTGAGCCAGCAAGCAAAGCTGTCTTGATCCGTAGCTGTAACTGTTCACTGATACTGTGTCTGACCAGTTGTGTTTTCAGTTGTTTTTTTATTCAGATTTTCAGCACACGTTGTTATTTTTTAATATTTACATCAGCTTTAAATGTGTTTCTCATCACAATGTTTCTCATTGCTGCTGTTTTGGGGCATAATAATAGCCTATCCAGCAGACATCACTATCTATTATGGCATGGCTCCCTAGCAGACTGTTATTTGGACAGCCCTATCAAGGCAAAATGGCTAATACAAGGGGGAATAATTTTAAGGTGATTGGAGGAAAGTATAGGGAGAATGTCAGAAGTAAGTCTTCTACATAGAGTGGTGAGTGTGTGGTCTGCCTGCCAGGGGTGGTGGCAGAGGCAAAATACATTAGGTAGAAACATGGATGATAGCAAAATTGAGGACTGTGTGGAAGGGAAAGGTTAGATTAATCTTAGAGTAGGTTAAAAATTGGCACAACTTTGTGGGCTAAAGGGCTTGTCCTGTTCTATGTTCTATAGTGTAAGAGGTACAAATACCTGAATTTAAGCTCCTTTGATGAACATGGTAGTGGTTATAAGACCAAACTCTAAGTATTTTGTCAGGCAAACATCATAATAGGTTTTATTTTGAGTTAGCTTTCCTTTCTCCCTCCTTGCCATTCAAATCTTCTTAGAGAACTGCGCCATTTTCTGACATTGAAGTAGCTCAGATTGGTTAGATCAGGGGTTCCCTACCTGGGGACCACGGACCCCTTGCTTAATGGTATTGCTCCATGGTATCAAAAAAGTTGGAGGTTAGGGCCCCTTGGATTAGGTGGTCTTCTGAGATGTAGACTACCATTTCACCAAAGATGAGTTGCATAATTCCACAACAACAGGACTCAGGTTGGGACGTATGAATTTGATATCTCTGGGCAAGTACTTGATGGAGTTCACAAGGATGAGAAAGGATCTTATTAAGACCCACTAGGCACAGACCAGTGGGGACAGAGTGGATGTAGAAATGTTGTTTCCAATTGTCGGAGTGTCTAGAGTCCAAGGGCACAGCCTCAGGGTGAAAGGACATCCTTTTAGTCATAGTCATACTTTAATGATCCCGGGGGAAATTGGTTTTCGTTACAGTTGCACCATAAATAATAAATAGTAATAGAACCTTAAATAGTTAAATAGTAATATGTAAATTATGCCAGTAAATTATGAAATAAGTCCAGGACCAGCCTATTGGCTCAGGGTGTCTGACCCTCCAAGGGAGGAGTTGTAAAGTTTGATGGCCACAGGCAGGAATGACTTCCTATGACGCTCTGTGCTGCATCTCGGTGGAATGAGTCTCTGGCTGAATGTACTCCTGTGCCCAACCAGTACATTATGTAGTGGATGGGAAACATTGACAAAGATGTCATGCAACTTAGACAGCATCCTCTTTTCAGACACCACCGTGAGAGAGTTCAGTTCCAGCTCCACAATATCACTGGCCTTACGGATGCTTTTGTTGATTCTGTTGGTGTCTGCTACCCTCAGCCTGCTGCCCCAGCACACAACAGCAAACATGATAGCACTGGCCACCACAGGCTCGTAGAACATCCTCAGCATCGTCTGGCAGATGTTAAAGGACCTCAGTCTCCTCAGGAAATAGAGACAGCTCTGTCCCTTCTTGTAGAGAGCGATGAGGAGGAAGCTCATTAGCCAGAGGGTGTCATATTTGTGGAATTTGTTGCCCTAGAGGGCTGTAGAAGTTCAGTCAATGGGTGTACTTAAGGCAAAGTTAGGTTAATTGATGGGCTTCGTATTGGTAGGGAGGCTAAGGGTTACATGGAGAACAAAGGAGAATGGGGTTAGGAAACAAATTCAACCATGATTGAATGGTGCAGCAGAGTCGATGTGCTGAATGGTCTACATCTGTTCCTATATCTATTGCTCTTATGACCAAGGAGTATTAGTTCCATACCTGAGGGTCATCAGATATTCACGTCCAACAGTCACGAGCAACAGATTAACTCAGCAAAGATCAGTGCATACAGTGAATACTTGCACACCTACACACACATGCACACACAAACCCAGACACGCACACTGCTCACACCCATACTCATGCACATAGACATACATACACACACACACAAAAACGACACAGAGTTGCCTTGCCCACTGCCTCTTTCTTAATTCAACCGAACCCCAAACTTCCCATTTAGCCATTCACTGCTGATCTTGGCCTCTGCAAATCACTTCGGTTTGAGTGCCTGCCTCACTTGGTCTCACCCTCTCCATCGGATACTGTCTCTGTCTGATATCAATGCTACCCTCCTTCGTACTTAGGCATACTATTGCATAGGTTGTTCAGGGTGGCTCACCTGTTGAAGAAATTCATTGAAAGTCCTGAAACAAATGAAGATCTAGGCCACTCCCAACAGGAATTTAGCTGGAATTACGAATTGCAGCAAGAAATTGAAAGATTGAAATAGCTTCTGCAAATCTTAAGCAACACACAGAAAATGTTAGAGGAACTCAACAGGTCAGGCAGCATCCATGGAAGTGAATAAACAGCCGACGTTTCAGGCCAAGACTCTCCATCAGGACTGGAAGGAGGGGGAAGATGCCTAAATAAAATGGTGGAGGGAAGGAGAGGAGAATGTGATAGTAAAACCAGGTGGATGGAAAGGTCAAGGACTAGAGAGGAAGGAATCTGACAGGAGAGAAGAGTGGAACATAGGAGAAAGGGAAGGAGAAGGGGCACCTGGAGGAGGTGATAGGCAAGTAGAGAAGAGGTAAGAAGACAATAAATTTCTCAACATAAACCTGATTCTAATGTCAGAAGAGGTATAGCAATCAGAATTAAAATGTTTGACCATCGGGAATTTCCACTTTTGGCGGATGGAGTGGACCATAAGACCATAAGATATAGGAGCAGAAGTAGACTACTCGTCTGCTCCGCCATTCAAACATGGGCTGATCCAATTCTTCCAGTCATCCCCACTCCCCTGCTTTCACCCCATACCCTTTGATGCCCTGGCAAATCAAGAACCTATCTATCATTGCCTTAAATACACACAATGACTTGGCCTCCACAGCCGCTCGTGGCAACAAATTCCACAGATTTAACACCCTCTGACTAAATTTCTCCACATCTCTGTTCTAAATGGACGTCCTTCAATCCTGAAGTTGTGCCATCTTATCCTAGTATCCCCTACCATGGGAAATAATTTTGCCATATCTAATCTGTTCAGGCCTTTTAACATTCGGAGTGTTTCTTTGAGATCCCCCCTCATTCTCCTGAACTCCAGGGAATACAGGCCAAGAGCTGCCAGACGTTCTTCATACGGTAACCCTTTCATTCCTGGAATCATTCTCGTGAATCTTCTCTGAACCCTCTCCAATGTCAGTGTATCCTTTCTAAAATAAGGAGCCCAAAACTACACATGATACTCCATGTTTGGTCTCACAAGTGCCTTAAAGAGCCTCAACATCACATCCCTGCTCTTATATTCTATACCTCTAGAAATGAATGCCAACATTGCATTCACCTTCTTCACAACTGATTCAACCTGGATGTTAACCTTTAGGGTATCCTGCACAAGGACTCCCAATTCCCTTTGCATCTCTGCATTTTGAATTCTCTCTCCATCTAAATAATAGTCTGCCTGTTTATTTCTTCTACCAAAGTGCATGACCATACACTTTCCAATATTGTATTTCATTTGCCACTTCTTTGCCCATTTCCCTAAACTATCTAAGTCTCTCTGCAGGCTCTCTGTTTCCTCAACACTACCCGCTCTTCCACCTATCTTTGTATCATCGGCAAATTTAGCCACAAGTGCATTAATCCTATAGTCCAAATCATTGACATACATCGTAAAAAGCAGCGGTCCCAACACCGACCCCTGTGGAACTCCACTGGTAACCGGCAGCCAGCCAGAATAGGATCCCTTTATTCACACTCTCTGTCTTCTGCCGACCAGCCAAAGCTCCACCTACACTAGTAACTTTCCTGTAATTCCATGGGCTCTTATCTTGCTAAGCAGCCTCATGTGTGGCACCTTGTCAAAGGCCTTATAAAAATCCAAGTACGTCACATCCTCAAAGAATTGCTGTAGGTTTGTCAGGCAGGATTTTCCTTTCAGGAGACCATGCTGGTTTTGGCCTATCTTGTCATATGCCTCCAGGTACTCCGTAATCTCATCCCTAACAATCGATTCTAACAACTTCGCAACCATTGATGTCAGGCTAACAGGTCTATAGTTTCCTTTCTGCTGCCTCCCACGCTTCTTAAATGGCAGAGTAACATTTGCAATTTTCCAGTCATCCGGTACAATGCCAGAATCTATCGATTCTTGAAAGATGATCGTTAATGCCTCCGCCATCTCTCCAGCTACTTCCTTCAGAACCCAAGGGTGCATTCCATCAGGTCCAGGAGATTTATCCACCCTCAGACCATTAATCTTCCCCGGCACTTTGTCAGTCGTAATTTTCACTGCACAATCTTCACTTCCCTCACACTCTTGAATGAAGGTGCACAATAAAGTGGTGCCCCAATATACAACGGGTCTCACCAATGTAAAAGAGGCCGTCTTGGGAGCACTGAATACAATAGATGACCCCAGCAAATTCGCAGGCGAAGTGTTGCCTCATCTGGAATAACCACTTGGGGTCCTGAAAGAAGGAAGAAATTAAAAGATTGAAATACCTTTTATGAATCTTGTTAAGAGACCTGAGATTTTCAGGCAGTTTAAAGAACAGGGACAAACTAATTCCTCTGGAGACAAGATAAGAAGTTGGAATGTTACTGCTAACTGGCAGTATTATAAAAACAAAATATTTGGATGCAAGAGGCAGTCAGTCTCTCAAGGCTACCCTGATATCAGTATCAGGTTTATTATTTCTGACATGTCATGAAATTTGTTATTTTGCATTGCAGCGCAGTGAGGGTAGTCTGCAGATTTTCTAACCCAGTTGGGTAGGGACATGCCTGTCCTAGCATAAGAGTCAGCTCCAGTGGGCAGGGCGGATAAAATCAACAGTAAGATCCAATGGCCAGGTAGGCAGTTCTGTGATGTCCCGTGGAGAGCCAAGGGCATGTCAAGGCATAGACTCACACTCTCAACGTTTCAGGAACAGCTTCTTCCCCTCTGCCATCAGATTTCTCAATGGACAATGATCCTTGCTACTTCTTTCCTCCCTTTTCCACTACTAACTCAATTGATTCTTGGGATGGCAGGACTTTCATATGATGAAAGACTGGATCGACTAGGCTTATACTCATTGGAATTTAGAAGATTGAGGGGGGATCTTATTGAAACATATAAAATCCTAAAGGGATTGGACAGGCTAGATGCAGGAAGATTGTTCCTGATGTTGGGGAAGTCCAGAACAAGGGGTCACAACTTGAGGATAAGGGGGAAGCCTTTTAGGACTGAGATTAGAAAAAACTTCTTCACACAGAGAGTGGTGAATCTGTGGAATTCTCTGCCACAGGAAATAGTTGAGGCCAGTTCATTGGCTATATTTAAGAGGGAGTTAGATATGGCCCTTGTGGCTAAAAGGATCAGGGGGTATGGAGAGAAGGCAGGTACAGGGTTCTGAGTTGGATGATCAGCCATGATCATACTGAATGGCGGTGCAGGCTCGAAGGGCCAAATGGCCTACTCCTGCACCTATTTTCTATGTTTCTATGTTTATTGTTTATATATATTTACTGTAATTTTTAGATTATATTATTATGTACTACAATGTACTGTTACCACATAACAAGTTTCACAACATATGCTGGTGATATTGAACCTAGTTCTGATTCTGACAAAGACATGGTCGTCTACTGCAACCAAAGAAGCTCGCAGTTTTGTGGTGACTACTTATACCATGGGACCCAGGCTTCCAAAGTCAAACGAGTGGACCTACCTCAGTGCAATGGCTTCTCCAATTTAAATACTCTCCCACACAGGTCTTTGCCATTGTTGCATATGACTGACAACCATCACAAGATAATACACAAAAGAAACTCTAGACTGCTGTGTGTTCTCCTGACTTCCTCTTCTGCTGTCCACAATCAATTTGCTGGTCTGCTGGTGCTGGGTGCAAGGGTGTTAAGACACCACTCAACCAGCTGACCTTTCTCACTCTTTTACTCCTCCTCATCACCAAATGACATTCTGACAACAGATCATTTAGCAACCTGTCTGACCCTCTGACATTCCCAACCTCTACAACCTCTGATTACCTTTGTGTCTGAAGTCCTGAAGATATGCAGTGACTGAACATCCACAACTCCTTGAGTCAGAGAACTCTACATCTGAAACCTGCTGTCAGTAGAACCTTGTGACCACGCTAATCGCCTGTATCTAACTACTTTCCAGAGATCCTCCTGAAAGAAGAAACAGCCTCCTGGCTTCAACCCTCATAACCACTCAAGGATAATCCATGTATGGCACATACATAACTAGATAGAGTCAGAGAATCATGCCCTTCAGCCCATCTAGTCCATGCTGAACTGTTATTCTGCCTAGTCACTTCATGGACCACAGCCCTCCACACTCTTCCCATCAATTTAACTATCTACACATCGCTTAAATGCTGCAGTTGAACCCAAATTCACCATTTCCACTGGTAGCTTGCTCTAGACTTTCGCCACCCTGTGAGTGAAGAAATTTCCCTTCAGGTTCCTCTTAAATATTTCACCTTTCATCCTTAGCCCATGACCTTTTGCTCCAGACTCACCAAACCTCAGCGGAAAGGACCTTCTTGCAATTACTTGATCTTCTATACCCCTCATAATTTTGTATACTTCTATATACTGTATACATACAGTTGAAGTCAGAATTTTACATACACCTTAGCCAAATATATTTAAACTCAGTTTTTTCACAATTCCTGACATTTAATGCCAGAAAACATTCCCTGTTTTAGGTCAGTTAGGATCACTACTTTATTTTAAGAATGTGAAATGTCAGAATAATAGTAGAGAGAATGATTTATATCAGCTTTTATTTCTTTCATCACTTTCCCAGTGGGTTAGAAGTTTACATACACATTATTAGTATTTGGTAGCATTGCCTTTAAGTTGTTTAACTTGAGTCCAATGTTTTAAGTAGCCTTCCACAAGCTTCTCACAGTAAGTTGCTGGAATTTTGTTCCATTCCTCCAGACAGAACTGATGTTACTGAGTCAGGTTTGTAGGCCTCCTTGCTAGCACACACTTTTTCAGTTCTGCCCACAAAGTTTCTATCGGATTGAGGTCAAGGCTTTGTGATGACCACTCCACTACCTTGACTTTGTGGTCCTTAAGCAATTTTGCCACAACTTTGGAGGTATGCTTGGGGTCATTGTCTATTTGGAAGACCCATTTGCGACCGAGCTTTAACTTCCTGGCTGATGTCTTGATATGTTGCTTCAATATATCCACATAATTTTCCTTCCTCATGATGCCATCTATTTTGTGAAGTGCACCAGTCCCTCCAGCAGCAAAGCGCCCCCACTACATGATGCTGCCACCCCCATGCTTCACGGTTGGAATAGTGTTCTTCGGCTTGCAAGCCTCACCCTTTTTCCTCCAAACATAACGAAGTTCATTATGGCCAAATAGTTCAAATTTTGTTTCATCAGACCAGAGGACACTTCTCCAAAAAGTAAGATCTTTGTCCCCATGTGCGCTTGCAAACTGTAGTCTGGCTTTTTTATGGTGGTTTTGGAGCAGTGGCTCCTTCCTTGCTGAGCAGCCTTTCAGGTTATGTTGACATAGGATTTGTTTTACTGTGGATAGAGATATTTGTCTACCTGTTTCCTCCAGCATCTTCACAAGGTCCTTTGCTGTTGTTCTGGGATTGATTTTCACTTTTGGCACCAAAGTACGTTCATCTCTAGGAGACAGAATGCATCTTCTTCCTGAGCGGTATGATGGCTACGTGGTCCCATGGTGTTTATACTTGCGTATTATTGTTCGTACGGATGAACATGGTACCTTCAGGTGTATTAAATTGCTCCCAAGGATGAACCAGACTTGACATCATTTTCTGACCTCAATCTGATAGAAAATTTGTAGGCAGAACTGAAAAAGTGTGTGCGAGCAAGGAGGCCTACAAACCTGACTCAGTTACACTAGTTCTGTCTGGAGGAATGGAACAAAATTCCAGCAACTTACTGTGAGAAGCTTGTGGAAGGCTACTCAAAATATTGGACCCAAGTTAAACAATTTAAAAGCAATGCTACCAAATACTAACAAAGTGCATGTAAACTTCTGACCCATTGGGAAAATGATGAAAGAAATAAAAGCTGAAATAAATCATTCTCTCTACTATTATTCTGACATTTCACATTCTTAAAATAAAATCGTGATCCTAACTGACCTAAGACAGGGAATGATTTGTGGGATTAAATGTCAGGAATTGTGAAAAACTGAGTTTAAATGTATTTGGCTAAGGTGTATGTAAACTTCTGATTTCAACTGTATATATGGAAATAAACAAACAGTCAAGCTTTATATTACCCACCAAAATGAACTTGGTGCCCACATCAACGTCCTTAATATGGTGAGTAAATATCAGTGAACACCTATAGCAATCCACATCCTGTGAATGAATCTTAATGTCATCCATCTTTCTATAGATGTGTGGTGGAGAGTATCTTGACTGGTTGCATTAAGACCCAATACGGAAACATCAATGCCAAGGAATGGAAAAGCCTACAAAATGTACTGGATACAGCTTAGTCCATCATAAGTGAAGCCCCCCCACTCCACGGAACACATGTACAGGAACACTGCCGCAAGACAGCAGCATCCATCATCAAGCAGCCCTGAAAATATTTCTCACCTCAGTTGCTTCTATTTCTACAATTCCAATGCCCATGTAATCTTTTCCTTTGTGTGTTGTAAAGTTTTTACAATTTAGCTTACTGTCTCTAGCATATTAGAAATATCTGAGCAATGCCCAAGGCTAACCAGTATTTATGCAGCATTATAAGATCTATTTTCAAATCTAATACCAGACTTTCTTTTTCTAGTTAACAATGCTGCACTATATTTCCATTGGGAGATTTTATTCACCAAGAAACTATGTACCGTATTTGACCACAATTATGATCTCTAAAAAAACTTTAATATTGTTTACCAATTGTTATGGCCTTTCTTTTGGGTGGGTGGCAGGGTGGAGATATGTCTCTACCAAAGGAGGAGTAAGGCTCTCCTTCCCTCCGTGAGTCGGCAGGTCGCTCTTGGGCAAGGTATGGCACCTGCTTCACCCCGATCAGGGTCATGTGAAACCATGTGAGCAGGTGGTGGATGTTGTATGTGCAGCTGGTGCACATCACAAGTCCTGGTTATGCGACCACTGATGCCAAGCAATCTCTGAAGATAATTGATGATGGCTGAGGTCTCCCATCTTGTAAAGACATCTCCCAGAAGAAGGCAATGGTAAACCACTTCTGTTTGAAAAATTAGCCAAGAACAATAATGTTCAGAATCAGAATCAGGTTTGTTATCACAGGCATGTGATGTCGAGTTTGTTGACTTAGCAACAACGGTTCAATGCAATACATAATATAGAGGATAAATCAATCAATCAATCAATCAATCAATCTGACAGTATACGTATATTGGATTGATTAAAAATTGTGCAAAAAACAGAAATACTATATATTAAAAAAAAAGTGAGGTGGTGTCCAAGGGTTCAATGTCCATTTAGGAATCAGATGGTAGAGGGGAAGAAGCTGTTCCTGAATCACTGAGTGTGTGCCTTCAGGCTTCTGTAAGTCATTCCTGATGGTAACAGTGAGAAAGGGGCATTCCCTGGGTGTTGGAGGTCCTTAATAATGGACGCTGCCTTTCTGAGACACCGCTCCTTGAAGAAGTTCTTGGTACTTTGTAGGCTAGTATCCAAGATGGAGCTGACTAAATTTACAACCTTCTGCAACTTCTTTCGGCCCTGTGCAGTAGCCACTCCCCCCATACCAGACAGTGATGCAGCCTGACAGAATGTTCTCCATGGTACATCTATAGAAGTTTTTGAGAGTATCTGTTGACATACCAAATCTCTTCAAACTCCTAATAAAGTACAGCTGTTGTCTTGCCTTCTTTATAATGACATTGATATATTGGGACCAGGTTAGATCCTTAGGTATCTTGACACCTAGTAACTTGAAACTGCTCACTCTCTCCACTTCTGATCCCTCTATGAGGATTGGTATGTGCTCCTTCGTTTTACCCTTCCTGAAGTCCACAATCAACTCTTTCGTCTTACTGATGTTGAGTGCCAGGTTGTTGCTGCGGCCCAACTCCACTAGTTGGCATATCTCACTTCTGTACGCCCTCTCTTCACCACCTGAAATTCTACCAACAATGATCGCCCACGTTATACGACACGGCATATGATGATGATGATGATGGTGATGATGATGATTCCAGAATTAGAGATCATAAGACAAAGGAGCAGTATTAGGCCTTTCGGCCTATTGAGTCTGTTCCACCATTTCATCATGGCTGATTTATTATTCCTCTCAATCCCATTCTCTTGCCTTTTCCCCATAACCTTTGACATCCTGACTAATCAAGAACTTATCAAGCTCCACCTTAAATGTACCCAATGTCTTCACCTGTGCAGCTGTCTATGGCAATGAGTTCCCCAGGTTTACAAGTTCCTGGCTAAATAAATTCCTCCTCATCTCTGTTTGGAAGGGACGTCCTTCCATCCTGAGGCTTTGCCTGCTACATGAAACATCCTGTCTACATCAACTCTACCCAGCCTTTTAATATTCAATTGGTTTCATTGAGATCCCTCTCATTCTTCTAATCTCCAGGTTGCAGAGTCCCAGCTGGGACGCAATATCCATAGTCAAACCCTCCTCATACATGAACCCTTTCATTCCTGGGATCATTTCTGTGAACCTCCTCTGGACCCTTTCCAATACCAGCACATTTTTTCTTAGATAAAGGGCTCAAAACTGCTCACAATACCCACAAACCTTAGATTTACCCAGATTTTATTTTCAAACTTGACAACATAGCTCTCAATCCGATTTCATGTTCTGATTACTCTTCCTTGGAGGATCATTTTAGATAGTTGGAATTTTTTTGTCATGCCTGAGGACGAGATTGCAGGGCTTCTCTGCTTAGTTCAAAACAGCATACCAGCTACAGTATTAATTCCTGCCACTGCCTGTAAGGAGCATGTATGTTCTCTCCATGACCACGTGAGTTTCCTCCCACAGTCCAAAGGCATACTGGTCGGTAGATTAATTGGTTATTGTAAATTGTCCTGTGATTAGGTTAGGATTGGACTGGAAGATTGGTGAGTGATGCGGCTTGAAGGGCCCAAGGGTCTATTCTGCATTGTACTGCAACAAAGAAATAAACAAATACTGAAAACATAATGGCTAAGTGTCTGAATTATTTAGAGTGACATTTAAGTAACAACAATTAAAAACAAACCACTTAAAAAATAAAGGTGTGGCTGACCTATTCAAATATTTTACATGCCCATGTTATAAAATGCAATATTAAATATAAATTAGCATCAAGAATTATGTCCATTTATTGAGCATAGAGCTTGTCCATAATGCTAATGGGCTACGGGTTTGTGGTGGGGAGAGGTGCATTGATCAGTTGCACGACAGTCCTGGGGAAAAAGTTGTTTTTCTGTCTGAATGTGCATGCAGAGATGATTCTGTATCTTCTGCTAGATGGTAGGAGATTGAACTGCTGATTACTCTGGTGGGATGAGTCCATCACAATTTTGCAAGCATAGTCATCGTGAGTTGTAGGTGGGTTCTCTTTCTGCAGTTATGTCTCAGTGATGCTCTGTGAAGTCCTGATCACTCGCTGAAGTGCTTTTGGTCAATCTTGTTGCGGGTAGTATACCGTACTGTCACGCAGTAGGTCAGTGTGCTTTCAATTAGATATTGATAGAAATTTACCAGCAGCTTCTGGGGCAGATTTGCTCTCCTTAAGCTTCAAGATAGTATTGCTGATCCATTCCAACTGGTGATGGTGGTCCAAAAGAGTTCCACTGTGATGTTTATTTTCAAGAACTTAAAGCTGCAGACCTTTTCCACTGCTTTACCATTTCTGAGTAGTGGAACTTCTTGATAGTGTCTCGATTTCCTGAAATCAGTAGTGAATTCTTTGCTTCCTTTGAAATTGAGTGAAAATTGTACCATTCAGACAGTTTCTGCACCTCCTCTCTGAATGCTATTTTGCTGTTATTTATAATTAATCCAATCACTGTCAGGTCATCTGCAAGTTTGAAGATTTAGTTGGCAAAGGCACAGTCGTGGGTAAAAGGAGTGTAAAGGAGTGGGCTTAGTACACATCCCTGCAGTGCCCCTGTGTTCAGCATCAGAGGGTGATGTATACTTGCCTAGTCTGACTATCTGGGTGCGATTGGTAAGAACATCCTTTACTGCATGATTACTTGTCAAGCACATCTCATGAACATAAAACAGAGAACAGTACAGCACAGTACAGGCTCTTTGTCCCAGATGTAGTGCCGACCTCTTAATATAGTCCAAGATCGATCTAACCCTACCCTCCTACATAGTCCTCCATTTTTCTTTCACCACATTCCTGTCTAAGAGTTTCTTAAATTGCACTAATGTATCTGCCTCTACCATCACCCCTGCCAGTGTATCTAATAAACCCACCACTCTCTGTGTAAAATTTCTACCTCTGACTTTTCCCCAACTCTGTATTTTCCTCCAATCACCCCAAAGTACTGACTTCTGACAATGGTATTCACCATTGCAGCCCTGGGAAAATGTCCACTCAATCTATCCCTCCCATCATTTAATACACACCTATCAAATACTGGTCTAATAGAAATAGTCCTTGATGCGTGGTGAGTGATGAGTGATAGAATCTGGGGAGAGGAGGGAGTAAAGTTGATGGAAAAGTGGAGAGAATGAAAGCCGTAACTGAGAAAAGCAGTTGAGTAAAGATGGACAGAATGGAGTTGGCCTGTTTCTACTCTGCATCTTTACAATTTGAGGAAAAATACTCTGGGACATTTAGTTTCCATCAGTTTGTTGATCAATTCATTTTTTTCCATTTTCATCCTTTTATAAATGTTTCAATCAATTTGAATGAGACATCTTTAATTTTAACTTTTTATAATACTGACTTCATGTGGCTTTAATCACAAATACAATATTATTGGTTTAGAATCTGTTTCAGGAGAATAAAATCCAATATAAAAGTCTTGGGTGCTACCAACAAGAAAGCAGCATGCATCATCAAGGATCCCCGCTCTCTTCTCGCCACTGCCATCAGGAAGGAGGGACAGAAAGCTTAGGTTCCACACCACCATGTTTAGGAACAGCTCTTACCCTATAACCACCAATTTCCTGAACCAGCGTGGATAACTTCACTCACCTCAACACTGAACTGATTCCATAACCTACACACTACCACCCAAGTTCTGAGTATTATTTATTTACTATTTATTTATTGATTTACTGATGGATTGTTGGATTTTTTTGTGTTTGCAGTGTCTTCCTTTGCATTTTGGTTGCTTGTCAACTTTTGCTTGAGTGTAGTTTTTCATTGATTCTAGTGTATTCCTTCTTGTAGCATGAATGCCTGCAAGAAAATGAATCTCAGGCTAGTACATGGTGAAATATACACACTTCAATAATAAATTCAGTTCCTTAAGGTTGTTATAGCCCGGGGTGCTAATGGGGACACACGCTCTACCTCATAAGTACTCCCAATGGCATGCACCTCAAATAGCCTCTAACAACCAAGTCCAGCTCCTGGCCATCACGTGTAGTTTAGCTTTTAAGCCTGGCTGAACCATATCTACTGACAAGAGAAGGGGCAAAGGCAGGTTAAAACCAGTTGCTTTGGGCAGACGGAGGCTCGTCAGTCATGGATGGCAGCTCATCTAGGAGAAGAAAACTCTGATCTTAAAACTCCGCTCATGGGAAAGGCTTCAGGAATAAACCAAGAGGGATAAACCTGGTGCAGGAGTCCTACATTGAGTTTAATGTTGACTGGCAGCTCCTGCCTGCTGCTGGAACCAAACTGTATCGGTCTCTCCTGTTCCTTTGGGTTCATCAGTCATGTGGAGAGGGGAAGCTTGCTCTCCATATTGTGCTGCCCAGGCCTGCATATCTAAACAGCTAGGATGGAATATCCATGGTCAACTCTAGCCAACAGAGGCCTCAACAGCAGCAATAATAAATTTACTTTGAACTTTCTTTGGCAGTTCCTTCAGATAGAGGATGTCTCACTTTCACTCTAAATTTGAGGGCTCTGAGGTGACTGATGAGGATGAAATGGAAAATACAGGATGTTCCTCAGATGGGGTTGCAATGGCTGATGCGATGGGGTTGCTTTGGTGACACATCTAAGGCAGTGATTAATTTCATCACTGATAAGGCCTTGTTCGAGAGTTGATTCCTGAGATACGAGAAATAATCCACATTTTCCAAGCTCGTGTTTCAAAGTGAAAATCAATGTATTATTTAAGTGCCAACATGTTACCATATTCTACCTTGAGATTCATTTTCCTTGCAGGCACTTTATAAGAAAAAGATGAAATACAACAGAATTTTATTAAAAAAAAACATACATGAACAAAGACTGATAAACAAAATCAGAGCATTGAGTACTGAAGTTGAGATGTTGTGTTAAAGTTGTATTAGACTTTGGTGAGTCCAAATTTGGAGTGTTGAGTGCAGTTCTCGTCACCTCCCTGTAGAATTCAGATCAATAAATTTCGAAGAGGGCAGAGCAAATTTGCAAGAATGTTGTCTGGACTTTAGGACCTGAGTTACAGGGAGAGGTTGAATAGGTTAGGGCTTTATTGTTCCCTGGAACGTCGGAAAATAAGGGGAGATTTTATGGAGGCACACAAAATTATGAGGAGTACAGCTAGGATAGATGTCAGCAGGTCTTTTGCAATTAGGCTTACGAAACTAGAACCAGAGGTCGTAGGTTGAGGGTGAAAGGTGAAATATTTGAAGGGAACCCACAGGGGCAGGATCCCTGTGACCGCATGGATTTCCTCCCACAGGTTACAGGTTAGGGTAAGTGAGTTGTGGACATACTATGATGGTGCTGTGGCGAGCTAACACTTGCAAGCTGATGTCAGAACAACCACAGCCTTCATTGTTGTTGACATAAATGACAACGTTTTGATGTTTCAATTTACATATGGAAAATAAGGTGAATTGTTACATTTTAATCTTTAATCCATTCCCTGAATTTCTAGGCCTTTTTTACTTCAATTTTTTTCAGCTGCATCTGCCTCATTTTTCCTCATTGTCTGTCTTTTTTACATCAGCTACCCTGGAACATTTAGTTCCCATCATTGGACATAATAATAGTTATTGGGTCAACTTACTTATCTGCATTTCTACAATTTACTTATCCTTTCATGAACACTTTGAACACTCAGATGTAGCACCCTCCATTTTAACTTTTTGACTCCATGTAGCTTTAATAACTGATAAAATAATGTTAGCATAAAGTCTGTCTCAGGAGAAATATTACATTGAATATGTAGACAATCTGTAACAGGCATAAATTTGGTTAATTGTGACAGCCATTCAAATTCTTTTATTACTTTCAGCAGAAATTATCTTAATATTTCTTAATTTCCTTGAGTCATAGACTCATAGAAAAGGAAAGCACAGAAAAAGGCCCTTCGGCCCATCTAGTCTGTCCAAATCATTTACATTGCCCACTTCTCTTAAAGTGCTCCCAGACCATAACCCTTCATACCAGTAACATCCATTTATAGAACCATAGAACCATATAAACTACAGCACAGAAATAGGCCTTTTGGCCCTTCTTGGCTGTGCCGAACCATTTTTTGCCTAGTCCCACTGACCTGCACACGGACCATATCCCTCCATACACCTCCCATCCATGTATCTGTCCAATTTATTCTTAAATATTAAAAAAGAACCCGCATTTACCACCTCGTCTGGCAGCTCATTCCATACTCCCACCACTCTCTGTGTGAAGAAGCCCCCCCTAATTTTCCCTTTAAACTTTTCCCCCCTCACCCTTAACCCATGTCCTCTGTTTTTTTTCTCCCCTTGCCTCAGTGGAAAAAGCCTGCTTGCATTCACCTTATCTATACCCATCATAATTTTATATACCTCTATCAAATCTCCCCTCATTCTTCTACGCTCCAGTGAATAAAGTCCTAACCTATTCAACCTTTCTCTGTAACTGAGTTTCTCAAGTCCCGGCAACATCCTTGTAAACCTTCTCTGCACCCTTTCAACCTTATTTATATCATTCCTGTAATTTGGTGACCAAAACTGAACACAATACTCCAGATTCGGCCTCACCAATACCTTATACAACCTCTGTCTGTCTGTCTGTATCTTGTTTTACGGCGGTTGGCATCCAACTTAATGGTGCATTACCGCCACCCTCTGCTCCAGAATGTGCACTAGACATACATTCTAAATCCCTTCACCCAATTGCACGCGCGCGCGCGTGCACACACACACACACACACACACACACACACACACAAACCTACACTTCACCCTCCCATCTTTGACCATCCTAGTATCCTATTCCTGTTTGTTCGTCATATTCTATAAAAAACCCCTGTACCCCTTAAAAATGCTAAAAATCCCCGGACTTGTGCTCTCTCACCCGTGCCCAGCAACCCTTTTAATGTGAATTCCTGCATCACCAACTCCCTTAATTTATTTCTCATCATCTCTCTCTGTATCCCAAACTTCCTGCAACTCAGAACTACATGTTCTACTGACTCCTCTTCCTGACATTCCTCACACAATCCTGTCTGGTGTTTCCCTATCATTTTCAATGTTTTGTTTAATGCACAATGCCCCAGCCTTAACCTAGTCCACACAATTTCCTCTCTTCTGTTTCCATTACTTACCCTAGTAACTGCAACACTCTTTTGTATTTGATATAAATGCCTCCCTTTCCCCTCCCTGTCCCATCTTTCTTGCCACATTTGGTTGACTTTTTCCCAGATTACACACTTAACCTCTGCTTTACTGATACTAATGTACATTTCCACATTTTCTTTCTTTAACGTCCTCTTTGCCAACTCATCCACCCTCTCATTCCCCTTCACCCCTACATGTGCTGGAACCCATAGAAATTTTACCTGACCTCCCTGATTTGCAATTCTTGTAACTAACTGAAGGACTTCATAAAGTACATCTTGCCGACTGTTTGTGTGAAAAGACCTTAAACTTGCTAGAACTGAGGATGAATCTGAACATATCCATGCTTTGGCTTGTCTGGCTTTCTGCACCCATTGCAACGCAACCAACACTGCCAGCATCTCCACTGTAAACACCCCTAACTTATTAGATGTTCTTCTGCTGATTCCAATTTCTTTTGCTGGTATTACCACCCCAAACCCTGTCACTCCTGTTTCAGATTCCTTCGCACCATCTGTATAAATGTGAGTATAATCACTATACTTTTCCATCACATGACAGTTAAATGCATTTACCAAATCTGTTTTATATCTTTCTTTCCTTTTTACCTCTAACAAATGCCAGTCTATGTCAGGCCATACAAGCTTCCATGGAGCTACGACCGGATAAACTACTGAAGGACTTATGCTCAGATCAAACACTCCACATTCTTTCCCGATATCATTCCCTACCCAACTAAAGGTATCCCTCTGAAACCTTTCATTTTCCCAGCACTCCTGCAACACTCCTTTAGTAGGGTGAGAATCATTGTACAACCTCATCCAAACTCATCCATTTACCTATCCAAACTTCTCTTAAGTGTTGAAATTGAGCTCACATGCACCTCTTGTGCTGGCAGCTCATTTCACACTCTCAGGACCCTCTGAGTGAAGAAGTTTCCCCTCATGTTTTCCTTAAACTTCTCACTTTCACCCTTAACCCATGAGCTCTGGTTGTCGTCCCACCGAACCTTAGTGGAAAAAGCCCACTTAACATTTATCCTATCTATACCTTTTATACCTCTGTTTATACCTCTGTCAAATCTCCCCTCAATCTTCTAGACCAGCGGTCTCCAACCTCCAGGCATCAAAGAATGCAGCGGTGCAGCGGTAGTCAGAACACACCCAGCACATCTTTAAGAAAAAAGCCGAAATAAACAAGCTAATTAATTAGGTGCTGCCTGGCATGCAAATGTAAATTGTGTCGCCTCTGATCTGGGCCGACATTTACGTGCCGGGTGGCACCTAATTAATTCGCTTTATTTCGGCTTTTTTCTTAAAGATGTGCTGGGTGCATTCCGGCTACCGCTGCATTCTTCATGGTCCAGTATCGGACCACAGCCCGGAGGTGGGAATAAACATAGAAACATAGAAAACATACAGCAGATTGCAGGCCCTTTGGCCTACAAAGCTGTGCTGAACATGTCCTTACCTTAAAACTACCTAGGCTTTACCCATAGCCCTCTATTTTGCTAAGCTCCATGTACCCATCCAGGAGTCTCTTAAAAGACCCTATCATTTCTGCCTCCACCGCCGCCGCTGGCAGCCCATTCCATGCACTCACTACTCTCTGCGTAAAAAAATTTACCCCTGACATCTACTCTGTACCTACTTCCAAGCACCTTAAAACTATGCCCTCTTGTGCTAGCCATTTTAGCCCTGGGGAAAAGCCTCTGACTATCCACACGATCAATGCCTCTCATTATCTTGTACATAATGTCCTAACCTATTCAATCTTTCCTTATAATTGAGGTCCTCCAGTCCTGGCAACAGCCTTGTTAATTTTCTCTGTGCTCTTTCAACTTAATTTGCAGCTTTCTTGTAGGTAGGTGACCAAAATTGCACACAATACCCCAAATTAGACCTCACCAACGTCTTATATAACTTCATCATAACATCCTGTATGTGGTGACATGTTTACTTTGATTTGAACTTTGAACTGTACTCAATACATTGATTTCTGAAGGCCAATGTGCCAAAAGCTTTCGTTATGATCCTATCTACTTGTGCCAGAGCTTTCAATGAATTATGGACATGTATTCCCAGATTTCTTTATTCTACCAGTGTCTAACTATTCACCGTGTAAGACCTACCTTGCATGGCCCTACCCTACAGGTGCAACACCTCGTACTTCTCTGCATCAAATTCCATCTGCCATTTTTCAGCCCATTTTCCAGCTCCTCCAGATCCCACTGCAAGCTTTGATAGCTTCCCATGCTGTCCACCCCACCTCCATTCTTAGTGTCATCTGCAAATTTGCTGATCCAGTTAAAAACATCATCATCCAGATCGCTAATACAGATGACAAACAACAAAGGACCCAGCACTGATCCCTGTGGCACACCACTAGACACAGGCCTCCAGTCAGGGAGGCAACTCTCTGCTACCACTCTCTGGCTTCTCCCACAAAGCCAATGTCTATTCCAATTTACTATCTTGTCTTGAATGCCAAGCGACTGAACCTACTTGACCAACCTCACACACAGGACCTTGTCAAAATACTTGCTAAAGTTTCATAGACAACATCTGCTGCCTAATCTTCATCCATTTTTCAGGTAACTTCCACGAAAAACTCTATGAGATTGGTTAGACATGTGGTCATCCTTTAGTGTAGATAACATTTATTGGCAGTGTTGTATGAAAATTTGTGTGATTAAACAGATTGCCCCTGGAAACCTTCCCTTTCTCCCATGAACACTCCGCTCTCCTATCAGATTCCTTCTGCTCCAGCCCTTTACCCTTTCCACCTGTTACCTTTCATCGTCCCCTCCCTCACCCAGCTGTCTTCACCTATCGCCTTCTGGCTTGGCCTCCTCCCCCTTCCCCACCTTCTTATTCCAGCATTTCCCCCCTTCTTTTCCAGTCCTAATGAAGAATCTCGGCTTGAAACATCAACTGTTTATTCATTTCCATAGATGCTGCCTGACCTGCTGTGTTCCTCCAACATTTTATGTGTGTTGTTTTGGATTTCAATCATCTGCAGAATTTCACATTCTTATGATCTGCAGAATCTCTTGTGTTTATGATTTGTTGCCCCCGGAAATCTATATTTAGATTTAAATTTGGATGTGGACTTTGCTCGTTGGTTGATTCCGTGGCAGCTTTGCAATCTCTGTACTTGGTTTAACGTAGTGCTGTGCGACTGAGATTTTTCATTTTGACATTACATGGAAAATGCACGTCGGTTAATTACACCACTCCCTTCCACTCATCGTTCATCAGACTGGCTGATAAACGATCGACAGATGATGTTGTATTACAAGCACCCTTGTGATGCAGGTGGCAACATGTTTAAAGCCTGCAAAGTCTGCCATATGCTTTGCAATGATATTTGAATAGAGATTGATATCTCATGCAATTATTGGTATTTAGAGCTTGGACAAATGGAGCAGATAAAAATGTTGGTGCCTTTGAATAATTGTGTTATTTATCAATGCTGTTCAAACTCACAATGCGCAGCTTATGATGTGAAAAATACCATTTACATTCCTCAAAGCACTGGTGTTTCATTGCCCAGATCAGTGTGATGGAGCTCCCATTATCAAACGTGATAGGAGCTTGTAAATAACTTTGAAGAACTCCATGAGAATTTTAAAAAATATTTAGAGATACAGCATATTAATTCACCCTTTCAACCAAACAAACCTGTGCTGTTCTGCCAAAGGGTTCAAAGCGCTTGAAATATTGACTGTACCTTTTTCCATAGATGCTGCCTGGCCTGCTGAGTCCCTCCAGCGTTTTATGTCTGTGCTGTCCCAAAACCCTGTTTATTTATTTATTTATTGAGATACAGTGCAGAAAAGTCTATTTTGACTCTTGGTGCCGCACTGTCCTGCAATCCCCTGATTTAACCCCAGCCTAGTCATGGTTCAATTCACAACGACCAATCAACCTAACAAGCAGTACGTGGGAGGAAACTGGAGCAGCTGGAGGAAGCACAAGCGGTCACAAAGAGAACGTGCAAGCTCCTAAATACAGTGGCAGAATTGAACCTGTGTTGCTGGCACTGTAATATCATTATGCTAACTGCTATGCTGCTGTGCCACCCCTAAGCAGGACTAGGAGAAGGCTTTTCAGTCACTTAGTCATGACTGATAGTTTACCTTGCTGACATTTTCCTGCGTGAACCCGATATCGGCACGCACCACTTTTTGGTACAACAACTGCTCTGCAAAAGACCGCAGGAAGCCGCAGAGAGTTGTGGTCACAGCTCAGCACATCGCAAGGACCAGCTCCCCCACCTCCATGGACTCTGTCTGCACTACTCACTGCCTCAGTAAGGCAGTCAACATCATTAAAGATTCCACCTGCCCTGGACATTATCTCCTCCCATTGCACAGAGGATACAAAAGGCTGAAAGCATTAATGTTATAAAACTATTGAAAGGAACGCTTGTAAATAAAATAGGCCCTTGAGTTCACAACCTATCTCTTTGCAACCTTGCATGTCATCGTCTGTTTACAATGTACCTTCTCTATAACTAAAACATTATGTTCTGAATTTGTTATTGTTGTACCCTTCTACCACCTCAACATGCAGATATTTCAAAATGATCTGCTGGATGGCGAAGTTTTACCCTGTACTCCTAGTAATGTGACAGTAACAAGCCAATGTACAATATATAATTCTTTGATATCATTAGGGTCCCCTCAGCAACCCATAACATTGAAGAGATTGTGTCTGGAGTATTGTGTACGGTTTTGTTTACCCGGTTATAGAAAAGATGCCATTAAGCTGAAAAGAATGCAGAGAAGATTTATGAGAATGAGGACTTCAGTTATAGGCAGAGGTTGGGCAGGCCAGGACTTTATTTCTTGGAGCACGAGAGGCAGAGAGATGATATGATAGTACTGTATAAAAAAAATGATGCATTTATAAGGAGAATGCATACAAGATGTTGGAGGAACTCAGCAGATAGGCAGCATCTATAGAAATAAATAGTCGACATTTTGAGCTGAGACGTTCTTCAGGGCTAAAAGGAAGGGGGAAGGGGATGGGATAAAAAGGTGGGGGGTGGGGAAGGAGAATAGCATGAAGGTGGTAGCTGAAGCCAGGTGGGAGGTAAAGATAAAGGATTGGAGAATAAGGAATCTGATAGGAGAGGAGAGTGGACCATAGGAGAAAGGAGGGGAAGAGGGGACCCAAGGTGAAGTGTAAGTCAGGTGAGAATGAATAGGAGGCTAGAGTGGGGAACAGAAAAAGAGGGGAAAGGGAGGGTTTTTTTTACCAGAAGGATTGAAAGATTCAAAGTACAGTTAAGGTATGTATGCAGCATGCAACGCTGAAATTCATCTTCCTCACAGACAGCCACAAGACAAAGAACTATGGAACCAGCCTGTTCAAAGAAAAATATCAGACCATCAAACACCCCCTCCATCCCTACGTGCAAATAGCAACAAAATATGAGCGAAAACAGAAAACACAAAATCAAAAGGCATATTGAATTTCATCTCAGTGTTCATTCCCTGCAAGCCACTCCAATTCAAAAATCACCCAAAAGTAGCGACAACAGAACAACGATTAGAACCAGAACACATCATAAAACTGAATTAGAGTCCAAATCTTCAAAGCGTGGTTATTGAGTCTTGCTCCGGCACCATCCTCCGACAGCATCAAGGGAGAGAGAGAGAGATCACTGGAATGCAAGGACCTTTCCTTGGGAGCAGCAAGAGGGAAGGAGAGAGAGAGTAATTTTTTTTTTGCATTTCACTGTGCTTCTGCCAGAAAACAACAAATTTCATGGCATACTTCAGTGATAAACTCCACTGTGGACAACCTAAGCCCAGCAGCAAAAGGAGGAGAGCTAGGCTTGGGACTAGCAATACCGTCCCATAGAAAAAGCAAAGCTACAGAAACATCAACAACACACATCAAAGTTGCTGGTGAATGCAGCAGGCCAGGCAGCATCTCTAGGAAGAGGTGCAGTCGACGTTTCAGGCCGAGACCCTTTGTCAGGACTAACTGAAGGAAGAGTGAGTAAGGGATTTGAAAGTTGGAGGGGGAGGGGGAGATCCAAAATGATAGGAGAAGACAGGAGGGGGAGGGATGGAGCCAAGAGCTGGACAGGTGATTGGCAAAAGGGGATAAGAGAGGATCATGGGACAGGAGGTCCGGGAAGAAAGACAAGGGGGGGCGGGGACCCAGAGGATGGGCAAGAGGTATATTCAGAGGGACAGAGGGAGAAAAAGGAGAGTGAGAGAAAGAATGTGTGCATAAAAATAAGTAACAGATGGGGTACGAGGGGGAGGTGGGGCCTAGCAGAAGTTAGAGAAGTCAATGTTCATGCCATCAGGTTGGAGGCTACCCAGACGGAATATAAGGTGTTGTTCCTCCAACCTGAGTGTGGCTTCATCTTTACAGTAGAGGAGGCCGTGGATAGACATGTCAGAATGGGAATGGGATGTGGAATTAAAATGTGTGGCCACTGGGAGATCCTGCTTTCTCTGGCGGACAGAGCGTAGATGTTCAGCAAAGCAGTCTCCCAGTCTGCGTCAGGTCTCGCCAATATATAAAAGGCCACATCGGGAGCTCCGGACGCAGTATATCACCCCAGTCGACTCACAGATGAAGTGTTACCTCACCTGGAAGGACTGTTTGGGGCCCTGAATGGTGGTAAGGGAGGAAGTGTAAGGGCATGTGTAGCACTTGTTCCGCTTACACGGATAAGTGCCAGGAGGGAGATCAGTGGGGAGGGATGGGGGGGACGAATGGACAGGGGAGTTGTGTAGGGAGCGATCCCTGCGGAATGCAGGGGGGGGGGAGGGAAAGATGTGCTTATTGGTGGGATCCCGTTGGAGGTGGAGGAAGTTACGGAGAATAATATGTTGGACCCGGAGGCTGGTGGGGTGGTAGGTGAGGACCAGGGGAACCCTATTCCTAGTGGGGTGGCGGGAGGATGGAGTGAGAGAGGATGTACGTGAAATGGGGGAAACGCATTTAAGAGCAGAGTTGATAGTGGAGGAAGGGAAGCCCTTTTCTTTAAAAAATGAAACATCAACAGCACATCTAAAGACTGCATCCCTGGGAGAAGAGGGATACATCAAGCAGATGGGCTACACTTGGAAACAATGTGAAAGACAGAGGACTCTGCCTAGCATAGGTCAGTGACCTATAAGTGATAGGGAAGGAGTCGGAAGGAGATCCTTACACTTCCTTTGGCAGAGACCTATCTCCACCCTGCCACCCAAATAATAATAATGATGGCATCCATCTGTCTCAAAGGGTAACGGAGTGTGCGCCATGGGCCATTCTGGTGTACTTCACAGCAAACAGAGGCACAGGAGTGCCCTCTCAGAACACAAGCCTGGGCAGAAGCCGTAGAGATCCTGGAATGCCCAGGCATCACGATCTCCCTCTCACCCTCGCCGATGTAGTCCAGAGGAAAGTGAAGCAATATGTCTGGCGTTAGTTTGGCTGCAGGAGCTGCCGGAAGGATGTTCAGTGATCTCCAGCTGTATTAGAGGCTGCACTCTGAATTTACTGTCTGGGTTACTGTCGTAGCCTTCGTCTCTCCTGAGGCTGCCCGTAAGGCAGTTGAACTATTTATGCATAGCTTGGGATCTGGTTCACAAGCACTAGGGAGTGTCCACATGCTGGTGGGCCTGTGTGCTACATGTGCAGGGGCCAGGCATCCTCCCTGCCCTCTGTAGAACATGAAACATAGAACATTGAAATTTACAGCAAATTACAGGCCCTTTGGCCCACAATGTTGTGCCGACCATGTAGCCTACTCTAAAGACTGCCTAGAGTTTCCCTAGCGCATAGCTCTCTAGTTTTCTAAGCTCCATGTACCTATCTAAGAGGCTGTTAAGAGACCCTATTGTGTCGGCTTCCACCACCACTACCGGCAGTGCATTCCACACACCCATCACTCTCTGTAGTTCAGCCGGAGCCTGAAATGAATTCAGTTTCTGCGTGTCACCAGCAAGGAGGCACTGCATAATGCTTGTTGTTGGAGAGGCTCTGTACTGGCAAGGAACAACTTATGTGTTCAGATCTTCTTTTCACAAGACTGCAAGCCAGTGGTGGAAGCTGAGAGAGAGAGAGAGAGAGCAGCAAGCACTACCCACCACACTACCACACCAGATGCATCTCAACAACCAATTTATACACAATAATAATAATAACTTCATTTATATAGCACCTTTAAGGTGTGGACTCAAAGTGCTTTCCATAGATAAATTTATTATAAAATTGCATTGAGGCAGTACAAGGTAAAACAATAATAAAATGCAGAATGAAGTGTTACATTTATAGAGAAAGTTCAGTATAAGTGGACAATAAGTTCTAAAGCAGACTTTGAGATTACTTGTCCATGTTATTGTGATAGGGAGCCGCTCAATTGTCTAACAACTAGGCTACAAGTCGGCCTTGACCCTGGTGGCATGTGCTTTCAGGCTTTTGTATCTTCTACAGGATGGGAGAGGGGAGAAGAGAGAATGGCGACTTTGATTATGTTGTATACTTTACTGAGGCAGCAAGAAGTGTAGACAGAGTCCATGGAAGGGAGACTGGTTTCCATGATGTGCTGAGTTTTGTCCACAACCCTGTAATTTCTTTCAGTCATGGGCAGAGCAATTGCCCTACCAAGCTGTTATGCTGCCAGATAGGATGTTTTCTATGATGCATCTATAAATCTCGGAGAGAATCCAACGGGACATGCCAATTTTCTTAAGCCTCCTGAGGAAGTAGAGGTGTTGGTGAGCTGTCTATGAACTATACCAGGACAGGACATTGGAGATTTTTAGCAAGAAGTGTAGACAGAGTAATGGAGGGGAGGCTGGTTTCTATGAGGTGCTCAATTTTGTCTACACCTCTCTGTAGTTTAGCTACTTCCAAGTTCAAAAGTTCAAAGTAAATTTATTAGCAAAGTACATATTTGTCACAATATACAACCCCGAGTGTCATTTTCTTCTGGGCATTCTCAATAAATCTATAGAATAATAACCATAACAGAGTCAATGAAAGACCACCTATCTTGGGTGTTCAACCAGAGAGCAGAAGAAAACAAACCGTGTAAATACAAAAAGAAAGATATAATAAATAAATAAATAAATAAATAGAGAGATAAATAGATAGATAAAATCAAGAGCATAAGATGAAGAGTGCTGGAAAGTGAATCCATAGGTTGTGGGGACATTTGAGCAACACACGCAAAATGCTGAATGAACTCAGCAGGCCAGGCAGCATCTATGGAAAAAAGTACAGTCGACGTTTTGGATCGAAACCCTTCGGCAGGTCTGAAGAAAAAAAGCTGAAGAGTAGATTTGAAAGGTGGGGGGAAGTGGGAGAAAAACATCAGGTGATAGGTGAAACTTGAAAGGGAGGGATGAAGCAAAGAACTAGGAAGTTGATTGGTGACAGACTGAATGTCATGGAAGAAAGAACATAAGATGAAGAGTACTGGAAAGTGAATCCATCGGTTGTGGGAACATTTCAGTGATGGGGCAAGTGAAGCTGAATTAAATTATTCCCTTTGGTTCAAAAGCCTGTTGGTTGAGGGACAGTGACTGTTCTTGAATCTGGTTGAGAGAGTCTTGAGGCTCCTGTTGAGGTTCCTGATAGCAGCAGTGAGAAGAGAGCATGGCCTGGGTGGTAGGGGTGTCCTAATGATGGATGTTGTTTTCCTACGACAGCACTTCATGTAGATGTGCTCAATGGCAGGGAGGGATTTACCCGTGATTGTCTGGGCCGTATACACTACTTACTGTAGGATTTTCCATTCAAGACATTTGATGTTTCCCTACTTTGACAGCATGATGGTGAAATACACTAGCCTCTTTCTGTAATGCATAAATCCAAGTTTGCAATGAAATGATGGATGTGGCTAGGAATGAAAAGAGACAGAGATTCAGATTCCGTCCTCCCATTGAATAACCCTACACTACTGCATATCATTGACTCTCTAGTGCTGGCTGACTCCTTGAAGCTCAGGGACAATTTAAACAAGATTGAGATTTAACCACATTTCAAACCTTAAGCTATTAAGCTTTCATCTATCATCTCCAAAATTTAACTTGCCACACAAAGGCTTATAATATATGTCAACAGTAAACATTCATTTTGAAATTCAATGAGGAAAAATGAATCTTCTTTAATGGTGTTGGCAGTAATGGCTTTGTTATCCAACCAGATATATTTTAGCAATTTTATTTAACATTTTGCACTGGGACTTACTCTTTGAAATAAATTATATTCAGATCTCATGGCACATTAAAGTGAGCATTTGTTATTTCCAGAGCAACGCACACAGATTTCTGGAGGAACTCAGCAGGTCAGGGGCATCTATGGAAGTGAATAGGCAGTTGGTTCTTCAGGCTGAGACTCTTAGTCGGGACGAGAAAGGAAAGAGGAAAGTGCCAGAATTAGAAAGTGGGGGGAGGACAAGCTAGAAGGTGACAGGTGAAGAGAGGTGGGTGAGGGAAGAGGGATGAAGTAAGAAGCTGGGAAGTGATAGGTGGAAAATGCAAGGGACTGGAGAGGAAGGAATCTGATAAGAGAGGAGTGTGGACCATAGAAGAAAGGGAAGGAGGAGGGATACCAAAGGCAGGTGATGGGCAGCTGAGGAGAAGGGGTAAGAGGCCGGAATGGGGAATTGAAGAGGGAAGGGGGTTAGGAAAAATTACCAGAAATTGGAGAAATCAGTGTTCAACCAGTTATAAACAATTCATATAAGAATTTATTCTCTGTTATTATTTTAAACATGGACACATTTATTAACAATGATTTGCATCTTAACTGGGTTAAGTTCAGGAAGGAGAATGGACCTTAAACACTGTAAATCACTGTAACCCTTAATCATTCATCACCAGAAAGAAACTGAGTGGCCACTTTATTAGGTACACCTGTACATTTGCTCATTAATGCAAATATCTACACAGCCAATCATGTGGCAGCAGCTTAATGCATAAAAGCATGCAGACATGGTCAAGAGATTCAGTTGTTATACGGACAAAACACCAGAATGGGGAAGAAACGTGATCTAAGTGACTGACTGTGGAATGATTGTTGGTGCCAGACGGGATGGTTTGAGTACCTCAGAAACTGCTGATCTCCTGCAATTTTCACACACAAGTCTCTAGAGCTGACAGAAAATGGTGCAAAAAAAATACACAAGAAAAGAAACATCCAATGAGCTGCAGTTCTGTGACTGAAAATGCAAAAATGCCCTGTTAGTGAGCGTGGTCAGAGGAGAATGGCCAGACTGGCTCAAGTTAACAGAAAGGCAACAGTAACTCAAATAAGCATGTGTTTCAACAGTGGTGTGTAGAAAAGCATCTCCAAATGCACAATACGTCAAACCTTGAAGTGGATGGGCTACAGCAGCAGAAGACCATGAACAAAGACCAGCGGCCACTATATTAGGTACAGGTGACACTGTATGTAATGAAGTGGCCACTTAAGTGTATGAATTATCATTGTTCACTGCAGGTGTATTTTTCCCCCTTGAGAATTGCTATCTTTTCATTCTCCAACTACATTTGGACGGCTTGTGATCCGAACAAAATTCTGTCAGAAAATTTGGCATAACTGACAAAACAATTTGGATGATCTTGTTACTTCTGCACGACATGCTATGTATAGCTCTGTGCTAAAACTGTAAAACTCCACAACACGCCTCTCTCTAAAGAACTGGCATACCATGCTTCCCAACTCCAATCAAGCACGGAGCCTTACTGCAGAGACTAAGAATAGAATAGAATGGAATAGACCTTTGTTGTCATTGGTCAAGACAACGTAACTGCGGTGCTCCTTGGATCCATGCAAAAGAGATATTTACAATGCATGCCATTGTAATCCCATACTTACATGGAACAAGTGACTTTGATAGTCTGTAACACTCGAAGGCCATTGGCAAATTGGGATGTAGACTTACTGAGCTGCACAACTACCCTCAGGAAGAAACTGTTTTTCAGTCTCACTGTCTTGACGAAGATCTTTCTGCATCTCCTACCAGAGGGGAAGAGATTGAACGGACCATGTTCAGGATGGGATGGGTCTTTAATGATGTTACGAGCACACCATCGGCATCTAGAGTTTAGATTGTCTCCAGATCTGGTAGTTGAGTCCCAGTGATGTGCTGAGCCGTCCTAATCACCCGCTGGAGTGCTTTTTGATTTGTCCTGTTGCATCTAGAGTACCACACTGTTATTCCGTATGTCCTCTCCTTAAGCGCCTCAGGTAGTACAGTCACTGCTGCGCCTTCCTGACTATTGAGGTTGAGTCGATAAACCAAGTGAGCTCCTCAGTGATGTCCATCCCCAAAAACCTGAAACTGGAGACCCTTTCGACTCCCTCACCACTGATGAGTAGAGGGGGTTGCTTGAAGTCAATTATCATTTCCTTCGTCCTCCTGTTATTGAGTGATAGGTTGATAGAAAGGCAACAGTAACTCAAATAACCAGGTGTTTCAATGCTAGTGTGCAGAAAAGCATGTGCACCAATCAGACAGTTTCAGCACCTCCTCTCTATGTGCAGATTCATTACTGTTTGTGATTAACCAATCACAGTTTGCAAATTTGATGCTTGAGTTTGTTACGTGAGCAGGAGTGCAGTCACAGGTGAAGAGTGAGTGGAGAAGAGGGCTCAGTACACATCCCTTCATACCGGGATAGTCTCAATGAATGTCATTTGAATCCCCTCGCATGCATTTTCTCCATGGCCATAGAGTGATTATTTTTTTATTTTAATATATTTTGAACTCATTTTTTAATGTTACTGTCACAGCTGTTTTACTTTTCAAATACCATGCTTCAGATCAGATCACGCCGTGGAAAATAAACATCTCTGCAACCCAGAAGAAGAGTCTCGACGTGATATGTTGGTTGTCCATTTCTCTGCACAGATGCAGAGAACGTTCAAATGCTGCTTCAAAATTTTTTAAAGATGTTATTATAAGTTCTTCAGACCTTTCCTTTGGCAGCTGATTGCATATATTCACCACCTTTTGCATAACACCGTAGCGTAGTAGTTAGTGCAACCGCTATTACACCTCAGCGAGCCAGAATTCGGAGATCAATTCCGGAGCCCGCTGTAAGGAGTTTGTACGTTCTCCACATGGAATGTGCATGTATTACCTCCCATTGCTCTGGTTTCCTCCCATAGTCCAACAATGTACCAGTTAGTCAGTCAATTCGTTATTATAAATTGTTCCGTGATGAGGCTAGGGTTGAATAGGTGGTTTGCTGGGCGGTGAATCCCTAAGGGCTGGAAAGGCCTATTTTGCTCTGTATCTCCATAAATAAAGAAAATAAAAAAAGTTACCTCTCCATAACCATTTTTAAACTCTCCCTTCTCACCTTAAGCCTACATCCTCCAGTTTTTAGTTCACTTTTCCTGGGAAAAGGAGACTGCATGTGCTTACCCTATCTGTGTCCCTCATGATTCTATACACCCGTATAAGTCATCTCTTAATTTCCTACATTCCAAAGGATAAAGTCCAAACCTGCCCATCCTCCCCCTGTGACTCAGGCATTTGAGATTTGGGAACATTCTTCTAAAGCTTTGTAGTCTTTCCAGTTTAGTAACCTGCACGATGATATTAGTATCAGTCACAGCTCCTCTCATCTCTCCAGCTTAGTGACCAGCTCGATGATAATGATCTCAGTCACAGATTGTCTCATCTCTCCATGTAACCGAGGTTAATTTTCAGCCTTCATGAAGTGTGATTCTCTCATTTAATTAATTACAACCCACCTGAACTAAAGACTCAAGCAAATTTCTACAGATGAACTGTGGAGAGCATTCTGACCGCACCTCTGCTGCTATGGAGGTGCCACTGCAAGGGATCAGAAAAAACTGTAGAGGGTTGGGAACCCAGCCAGTGCTGTCATGGGCACTAGTCTCCCCAGCATCAAGGACATCTTCAAAATTTGATGCCTCAAGATCTTCTTCGCATTACTACGAGCGGGCCAGGGGTCCATAAACCCATGAACAATACCCCACTAGTTTGCTCTGTCTTTGCACAATTTATTGTTCAATATTTTCTTATTGTAACTTATGGTACATTTTATGTATTGCACTGTACTATTGCCAGAAAACAACAAAGTTCACATCATATGTCAGTGATAATAAACCTGATTCAGATTCTGATTCAATATTTGTGCGACAGTTAACCATCTTCACATATCTTTTTCTCCATCTTTCTACTTTCTCCTTCATATATCTTCCTACAAATCCATAGGACTTCAAGTTACCACCTTGGTGGTAAAGTGTTTTGCAATGCCCTAAAGTTGTGAAAAGTATGATAGGAAAGCAAATAAAAGAAGACATTGCTTCAAAGAAATGCCCCCAAGAGATTTGACTCTTTTCAAACTCACACTGGTTTCCAACATAAAGCAAGCACTCCAGACAGATTTCTTTGATATTGTTTGATTCATTTATGGGATATGACTATCAGCTTTAAAGTCAGAACATTTTGCCCACCTGAAAGACTCTGAAAAGCTGCTGAGGAGATGCTTTCTCGAACCACTGCAGTCTTGTAATGAAGTGATTGGCACGGTTTGTTTGGGAGGGAAGCTGGTGATTTGGAACCTGTCACAACAAAGGAACAGACGATATAAATATATTTTTCTCAAATCAACATTCTAAGTAAATTAATTAACAAAACAAAAACATTTATGTCACCATATACATCCCGAAATTCAGTTTTCTTGTAGGCATTCACAGTAGAATCGGGAGGAGAGAGAAGCAGCGCGCCGCGCGTGCGCAGCCCTCCAGTGAAAAATGATATTGTATCCATTAAATAGGGGCCGTGGACAATTCTGATTTGATGGAGATGGACGTGAAAGCACAGAGGAACATCTGGAATAATTTCTGAAATGCTCATTCGCTGATGTCGTTACTGCGTGGTCGGGAATCTTTTGGAGGGAAGGCCTCAAAATCCCCGGCTTTGCCTGCTGTTGGCGACCGCGATGGAGGTCGAATCGTTCGGATAGAGATGGCGCTCAGTACTCGGTGTCGGAGAGCTGATCAGAGCTCGAAGTCTTCAGATGACTCAGAGCCAGACCGTGGTCGGGCATGGCAGGGGAAGTTTTTCTTCCTTCTGCGTGAGATGTGGGACATTTGAGAGACTTTGAACTTTTACTGTGTTCATGGACTTCTTCATCAAGTTATGGTATTGTTGCACTGTTGTAACTATATGTTATAATTATGTGGTTTTGTTAGTTTTTTCCAGTCTTGGCCTGTCTTGTGTTTTGTGATATCACACCGGAGGAAATATTGTATCATTTCTAAATGCATGCATTACTAAATGACAATAAAACAGGACTGCGTATCTTCATAATCTAATCTAAGAATCAATGGAAATATATGCACAAAGGCTGGCAAGCAACCAATGTGTAAAACAAGACAATCTATGCAAATACAAAAATGCATAAATAATGAATAAATAATAAATAAATAGATCAATGGACAAATAAATAAATAATGCTGAGAACATGAGTTGTAGTGACCATAGCTTGTAGAATCAGCTCAGAGTTGAGCTGAGTGAAGCTCTCCCCTTTGGTTCAAGAGCCTGATGGTTGAGGGATAATAACTGTTGCTACACTTGGTGGTCTGGGACCTGTGGCCCCTGTACCACCTTCCAGATGGCAGCAGCAAGATGAGAACATGGGCTGGATGCTGGGAGCCCCTGATGATGGATGCTACCTTCATGTAACAGCGCTCTTTTTAGATGAAATCAGGATGGTGCCTAATTTTGAGGTGTATTACAGATGATGGTATTATCATGTTCCTGCTTCCTTGACCTTTATAGGCGGAAGAGGTCACAAGCCTGTACTGTAATCCTGGCTACAGTTTTTAGGTTGTTCAATCACACATTTTATTGTGTTACCTGTTATGGAATTCTCTGCCCGGGGAAGCAGAAGAAGCTAGCTTATTAAATATAATTAAGACACAGTTGGATAGATTTTGCATAGCAGGGGATTTAAGTATTCTGGGGAAAAGGCAGATTAGTGGAGCTGAGTCCACAGTCAGATCAGTCACAATACTTATTGAACACCAAAGTAGGTTTGATGGCCAGATGGCCTACTTTATTTCTTGAGTTCTTATGTTACAAGTGTGCCAAAAATATCTCTGTGTTGGGAACTAGGTGTTCCAACCTTTTTTATTCCATGAATCCTTACCATTAACTGAGGTTTTTTTTACAGAAGTTGTTTGCCGTTGCCTTCCTCTGGGCAGTGTTTTTACAAGACAGGAAGCCCCCACCATTATCAATACTGTCCAGAGATTGTCTGCCTGTCTGGCATCAGTGTCACATAACCAGGACTCGTGATATGCAGCAGCTGCTCATACGACCATCCACCACTTACTCACATGCCTTCACGCGACCCTGGTCAGGAGGCTAGGCAAGGGTGACTTGCAGCCTAGCAGAGGGAAAGAGCGACTTACACCTTCTTTGGTAGAGATGTATCTCTATCCCACCACTCTAAAATTGATCTTAGAGTAGGTTTAAAGGTCGACACATCAAGGGCCAACAGCACATACTGTGCTGTCATGTTTTATATTCTATGAGAACAAAGAGGATGTTGACAGGGGAGAATCAGTTACATCTAAGCAAGTGGAACGTGATATTGGTGAGGTTGCTCTAAGAGCCAGAACTGACTGTTGGAAATCATTGACTTTTTAATAACACTTTATATAAGACTCGTAGTTTTAACAAACGCTTGTATTTTCCACCCTCACTTGTAGAAAGCAATATAGCAGTGAAACTAATGGTTAATCACCTTTTGCATTTTTCATTGGCTAACTATTAATACATTCCCCTGATGATGTAATTGTTTTAATTATGAAGTGTATTGACTAACTCATTCTTATCTGAGGAACTTATTTAATCTTATCTATAAAATGATAGATTTATCAGAAGTGCCAACTTTATTCTTTTGTTTTAGCATTTATTCCTCTCTCAGCATTATTTCTCAGTGCTTTATGTAATTTGCTGAGTATTTTTATGTTTGTATGTACTCTAAAGTAAACTGAGATCTTGGAATTAAGACTGCTCTCCATTTTTGGCACCTGAAAGAACACTAAGGGTCAAAAATTAAACAGAGACCCAACATGACTAAATGTGTTCAAAGGCTTCCAATGATGCCAAGGAAAATATGTGAAAAGTATGAATTCCAATTCACTTTGTACTGTACAGAACATCCTCTTCATCTTTATTTTTACTTTTAAATGTTGCTCGAGAAATGCCTGCAATAGAACTGCAATGCAAATTTTCTTTGCCTCTCCAACAAGCAGAAAATAGCAGTTATCATGCATACCAGCTATTACAGAGCACAATTGCATTTCCCCACTGAGCTGTATAATAGGCCTCTGCGTACCTGTTAAATGATGTCAATGTAGCTTCAAATTTGCCCCACACCCAGAGAGAAGACATAGCCAGCCCACTGAATGCCAGTGGTACTTGCTATATCCAGGTGGGTTGGTGTATATCATCTAAATGTGTGAGAGACTGGTGGGGTTGTGTTCAAGGTTCACAACATAATGCTGCAGCTCTACAAAACTGGTTGTCCTACATTCGGATTATTGTATTCATTTCTGGTTGTCGTATTGTAATCATCATTATGTGCCGTGTCATATAATGGGAGAGCAATCATGGTCTCATGACTATGATTGCTGTTGGCAAATTTTTCTACAGAAATGGTTTGCCATTGCCTTCTTCTGGGCAGTGTCTTTACAAGATGGGTGGCCCCAGCCATTGTCAATACTCTTCAGAGATTGTCTGCCTGGTGTCAATGGTTGCATCAGCAGGACTTGTGATATGTACCAGTCGCTCATATGACCATCCACCACCTGCTCCCATGGCTTCATGTAACCTTGATCAGGGGGGCTAAGCAGGTGCTACACCTTGCCCAAGGGTAAACTGCAGGCTAGCTGAGGGAAGAAAAGCCTTAATCAAATCAAGTCAAGTCAAGTCACATCAGGTTTATTGTCATTTAACTATATGCATGTATATAACCTATAAAACTGTATAATGTCTATAGAAACGAGACAAAGTTTCTCTGAACCAGGGTGTAAAGCACAGTACTACGTATAACATACAAAACATATGATAACTTACGAAGGTAAGGATAAAATCGACAGATGAATCACACATAAATAACAAACTAGCGTGTATTAATATTTAACATTGTAAGGTACGGAACAGATTAACCACTGATACTTTGCATATGATGCGGCCAGGAGTTCAGAAGCTTGATTGCCTGGGAGGAAGAAACTGTTTCCCATCCTGAATGTTCTTCTTTTTATGCATTCTAGTCTCCTGCCTGATGGTAGAAAGTCAAAGGGAATGCTGGGTGGATGGGTGGAAACCTTAATAATACCAACCGTCCTGTGCATGCAGCGCTCCTGATAAATGCCCCAGTGGATGGTAGGGAGACACCTATAGTCCCCTCAGCTGTTCTCACAGTCCTTTGTAGGGACTTCTATTTCAATGCTCAACTGCTCCCATATAAGATGGAGATGTGACTTGTAAGGATGCTGTCAATGGTGCTCCTGTAAAATGCAATTAAGTTGAGGTGGGGTGGGGGGAGGGAAGCCTTGCTTGCCTCAATCTCCTTAGGAAGTGGAGGACCTGCCATGCTGCCTTGTTCAGGAAGGTAATATCAAGGGACCAGGTGGGATCATCCGTGATGTGAACTCCCAGAACCTGGTGCACTTAACTCTCTCTACGGAGGAGCCATGTATTTGCAGAGGGCGATGGTTTGTCTGCACCTTCCTGAAGTCCACAATGGTTTTCTTTGTTTTCTCCACCTTCAGGCTTAGGGTGTTCTTTTCACACTAGTCCACCAGCCACTCCACTTCCTCTCTATACTCCGTCTCATCATTGCCCTTGATAAGGCAAGCCACTGTCGTTTCTTCCACAGATGATGGCATGGTTTGAGCTGGGTCCTGCGACACTTCCTTGATGATGAGCAAAGGTTGAGTGATCTAGGGTTTTTCTCTTTGGACAAAGGAGGTTGAGAGGTAAATACATAGAGGTGTATAAGTTGGTAAGAGGAAAATATAAAGTGGATAGCCAAAGACATTACCCCAGTGTGAAATAGCTAAATCAAAGGGGCATAATTTTAAGGTGACTGGGGGAAAATATCGGGTGGGACGACAGAGGCAATCTTTTACATAGAGATAGGTGGGTGTGTGGAATGCACTGCCAGGAGAGGTGGTAGAGGCCGATACATTAGGGGCATTCAAGAGACTCTTTGATAGGCACATGGATGAAAGAAAATTGGAGTGCTGTGTTGGAGGGAGGAGTTAGTTTTGATCTTGAAGTTGGTTAAGGGGTCGGCACAACATTGTGAGCCGAAGTGCCTGTATTGTGCTATACTGTTTTATGTTCTATGACCCAATATGCAGGCAGCTCTCAGCAGATCAGGCAGAATCACTGAGTGTATTTAAAGCAGAAGTTGATAGGTGCTTGATTAGAAATAGTGTCAAAGGTTACAGGGAGAAGGCAGCCGAACAGAGTGGAGAGGGATAATAAATCAGCCATGACACAATGGTGAGGCTGACTCACTGGGCTGGTTGCTCTCATTCCCCTCCTATGCCTTTTGGTCTAAGAAATAGAGTTAGCAATTTTTGATGAATGAACTGAGAGTATTGTTGTACTTGCCACTGAAGTAGACTGTCCTACAATGGTAAGGCACCTTTGTACACTGGTAACTTGGTTTTCTTTTTTTCCTATAGGAGTGGAATTAGGCCATTTGGCCCATCAGGTCTGCTCCACCATTCTATTGTGACTGTTTTATTATCCCTCTCAACCCCATTCTCCTGCTCTATTCTTGCTGTATATACTAATGTACAGTGAAAACATTTCTTTTGTATGCCTTCCATACAGATCAATTCATTGCAGTAGTGCATTGGGTACATACAAGAGAAATAACAAAAAAAAAATGCAGAATGAAGAGTAACAGTTACAGAGAAAGTGCAGTTCAGGCAATTAATAGGGTGCATGGCCTACATGAGATCGTTTGTGAGGTAAAACTCCATCTTATTGTATGAGAGGAACATTCAACGGGCCTGTACGAGAAGGATAGACGCTCTCCTTGAGCCTGATGGAATGTGCTTTCAGGAATTTGCATCATCTCCTAATGGGAAGTAGGAGAAGAGAGAACATCTGGGGTGGAGGGGTCTTCCATTACGTTGCCTGCTTTCCTGAGGCAGTGAGAAATGTAGAGTCCGTGGAGGGAAGGCTGTTTTCTGTAATGAGCTGAACTGAGTCCACAGTTTCTGAGTTTCCTATGGGCATGGGCAGAGCAGTTACCATACCAAGCTGTGTTGCATCCAGATAAGATCACCATTATTTAGTTTACTCAGTTGGAACAAAACAAATGCAAGGTCTGGAAATCTAAAACAGACAGAAATAGTGGACTCACTTGGCTGGTCATGTGGCTTCAGTAGGAAAGGAAAGAGAAGAAAGTTGACATTTCCAGACAAGAAATATTCAACGAATGCTAAGATAGGTGCATAGATGATAGAACGATGGAGGCTGATGTGGGAGAAAGAATTAGACTCAACATCATGGCCCAAATAGCCTGTACTATACTATACTGTTCTATGTTCTATGTTCCATGTTCTATCAAAGGTGGAAAAATAACAAAATGAGGACATGGAAAAAGAGAGGGGTGGAGAGAATGAAAGGATTGTCAATAGTACAGTTCAGAACAATGGTCTTAAGTTAAAAATGACTTTGAAAGCTATCAGTTTGGTCACTTGGTCACAGCTGCCTTTCTGGGTCCAACAAATGGTACAACTGTTTGCCTTAGCAGTTCTTGTCTGTATTGCATGATCCTGCTGGAAATTGGTAATACAAAATACTGAAAGCCTGATTCATTGTTTCATTGGCGAGACTGACAGTGGGGGAACTGCGTGGCTTTGGTTGTTGCACAGATCAGGTCCTTGTACCACGGTGTCATCTATTCCAGCCACCCAGGGGAAGAGGGACCGGAGGTAGTGTGGACAGAACAGACATGCAACAGGGGGCACTGGAATCTGTGCTGGTTGGGAGTTGGCCACTTCACGCTGGGACTTCCACCGTGTTTGCTTCCAGGAAGACAAGTTGGGTTGCTTTGGTCTATGGCTGACATAACACAAAATAAGCTGATTTAAACTGATTTGCCCTTATCTGCGTCTGACCCAGCACAAAATGAGAAATTGCTGCATGCTTGTTCATACAGAAATATGGCTCTAAAACACAGAAACATAGAAACATAGAAAATAGGTGCAGGAGTAGGCCATTCAGCCCTTCAAGCCTGCACCGGCATTCAGTATGATCATGGCTGATCATGATCATACTGAAAACAACATCCCATGTGCCATCAATCATCAGGCCATGGCACAATTTTGTGACTCTATGTCTTACTCTAAATATATGTGCTGTATGTGACTGTATGGAGTGCATTATACACCCTGGCCCTGGAGGAGTGTTGTTTAGTTTAGCTGCGTACATATGTATGGTTTGACGATAATTACATTTGAACTTGAAATTGAACTTGAGCAGTTGAAGAAAAGAATAATGTTGCAACGGTCAGGTACAGCCATGATTTTTGTATTAAACTCCAATAAAATCCAGGAGATGATAACGTGCTGAGGCAGAAATTGAGACATTGCTTCTCAAGTTGATGCTGGGCCTCACTGGAGCAGTATAGGAAGCTGAACACAGAGAGGTCAAAACAAGAGTAGGATGGAGGGTTAAATTGACAAGTGCCTGGAAGATCATGAATTCTCAAGTAATCATCTTGGCAACATTGCTTTTCACCTTGTTATAGGCAACTCTCTGTTCTTTCTATCCCTGTCCCGCTCTGCCACTACTCTCTTCAGATTTAAACACATCTCTTCTCAGTTTTGAACCAGGACCTGAGTCATCAAGTTTGATTCTCTTTCCTTTGACACTGTCTGAGCCATGAGATACAATATTTCCACCAGTTTCTATCTTGTACAACTCTTGCAACCAAAACCAAAATTCAAGTGTTTTTTTTTGGGCTCCGTACAGACATCTGAATACTGTTAATAATGTTCCATCTAATATTTTTTTACAGTTACACAGACCAACCATTGCTCTGAGCAGGAAATTTTTACACAGCATGAAAACTGCATGATGCCTTAAGAGGGTTTTTTTGTAATATTCATTCTATGAATACTTAAATAAAAATTGAAAAATCACATACTTTTGATTTTATTTATTAACTGAAGAATATAATGAATCACAGTGCAATAAAGAAAATCTTTCACATTTCGTAAACCTTTCCTCGTTGATGTCATTGACATTTAGCGGGCAGGTGGTATATTAACAATGAGTTACTGACTTCTATTCTGTGTTTATTGTTACAATTTGTAACAGTGTTTGAACTTGAAGCAGTGATAATGTAAATACATTGAAGCTCTAAAATGTTTCAAAGTAAAATTTATAGTACATTTATTATTTGGAAAATTTATGGATTATATTCATAAAACTATTAGCATAATTTCAAAATTATATTTGCCTTATATCAGAGAAAGTTTCAGCTGTACCACATCAAAGGCTATGTGTATGAGAGCATTTCATTTACTGCACAGATGCATACTCACACAGCTTAGAGATAACAGTGACTCACGGTCTTCAGTAGGACTTGGCAACAGGCTTAGAAGATTGAAGAATTATTTTGGGGTTTATTTCATGTCTTTGAGTTTCAATCGACCCAATCTACAGATTGGGAATTCATCATCTAAATGGTAGCCTATGTCAAAAACTGAGACACATCAACTTCACTGTAGCTTACTTTTGAAGGCAGCATATATATTTCTAAAGATTATATATTTAGAGCAGGTATTTCCAACTTTATTTACTACATTGCTCTATTTCTACTGGAACTACCAGCATGGTGGTCGTTGTGAATCCTTGTGACTTATTGCTTCTTTAAGTTAATGACAGTGATACCAGAAGGTTAAAGGAAAGAATTGGCCTTTCATTCCTTTGAGAATATTGGCTGACCTTATTCCTCAGTGCCACCTTTTTAACTTAAGTGGCGTGGAGAGTACCCCAGTGGAAGCACTGAGGCACTGATCTTAGTATAATTGTACATCACTGTGTGGAATAGAAACTTCAATGCGGTGGACACAACAGCTCGAAAAACAGGTAGTTAAAACTGGCCAATGCACACTTTCACCAGCCTACATGCCATCAAGTATAGATATAAGCACAACTCCAATGTTATTTTCAAGTTTTCTGGTGTCACCACTGTTGTAGGCCAAATCAGCATACAGGAGGGAGATTGCAAATCTGGCTGAGATGTGCTACAACAACAAAATCTCACTCAATGTCAGCAAGACGAAGGAGCTGGTTATTGACTTTAGGAGATGGAAACCAAAGGTCCACGTGCCAGTCTTCATCAGAGTATTAGAGGTATAGAGGGTCAGTAATTTTAAATTCCTCAATGTTATCATTTTGAAGGACTTGTCCTGTGCTCAGCATGGAAGTGCAATTATAAAGTGCGTCTACCTCCTTAGGAGTTTGCAAACATTCAGCGTGATATCTAAAACGCTGACAAACTTCTATAGATGTGTGGTTGAAAGTATGTTGACTGGATGTAACACAGCCTGGTATGGAAACAACAATGCCCTTAAATGGAAAATACTACAAAAAGTAGTGGATACAGAGCAGTCTATCACAGGTAAAGCCTTCCCTACCACTGAGCACATTTACATGGAGCATCCGTCATCAGGAACCCCACCACCCAGACCATGCTCTCTTCTCTCTGCTGCCATCAGGAAGAAGGTACAGGAGCCTCAGGACTCACACCACCAGATTCAGGAACAGTCATTACCCGTCAACAACCGGCTCTTGAACCAATGGGACAACTTAAAACAACTTCACTTGCCCCATCACTGAACTGTTCCTACAACCTATAGACTCACTTTCAAGGGCTTGTCATCTCATGTTCTTGATAATTATTATTACATGTACAGTATTATTGTTTCTCTCTTTTTATATTTGCACAGTTTGTTGTCTTTTGCACACTGGTCGAATGCCCAAGTTAGTGTGGTCTTCCATTGATTCTACCCTGGTTATTAACTCTATTATGAATTTATTGAGTATTCCCACAAGAAGTGAATCTAGGGGTTGTATATGTGACATATGGTGTGTACTTTGATAATAAATATATCTTGAACTTTGAAATTTGATAAATAGTTCTTCATCCTTCCACAATAATTGTGTATTCTGTGTACATTTAACAGTCGTATTTTGGACAAAACGTACCTGATTTATAAGCAAAATGGCAGAGGGACAGTCACAGATAGGACACGACTCATTGTGCTTACAGATAGAACAACGTGGCACAAAACAAGAAGCCAGAATAAGAAGGTGAGAGAGTGAGGTAAGGGAGCCTAAACTGAGACTTCATAGTGGAGCAGAAAATCATAAACACTGGAGATTATTTTGGCTTCTCAGTAGGTTTCAATAGGTACTTTTAATGTTAGGGAAGTGTGTACAATATACTGTACATCCTGAAATTCTTTTTCTTAGCAAACTTCCACGAAAACAGAGGAGTGCCCCAAAGAATGAATGACAAGTAAATGTTAAAACCCCAAAGCCCCACTCAGTTCCACCCTCCCATGTACAAGCAGTGGTAAGGCAATGACACCCCCTGCATCCCCACCAGCAAAATGCGTTAACGCCGTCCACCGAGCACTCAAGCATGCAGCAAGCATCAGTAAAGACACAGACTTGCAGTACCCCAAAGGCTACTCGTTCACCCAGTAATTCCACATACCACAGGCTCTCTCTCTCCCTAATAAGGGAAAAAGAAATGACTCATTTCACAGCGAGAAGGGAGACATAACAAACAACTCCCTGATTTATGATGCTAAAAGTCTGTTGCGTCACCTTTCTCCAAGCTCTGCACCCAGGGAGTCGGTCCCAGAAAGACACGGATTTCTGAACACACAACCCATGGCAGCTAACCCGCTGCTCCCGATGTTCCGTGTTCTCCCACGACGCCTTAGTCAGAGGCATCATCCTAGAATCAGCATGTCTCCAGAGCCATGAAAATCCGGAACGCTGAAGGCACGCTAATCTTCCAGGCCACATCCTTGGAATATCAAAAAGCAGCGGGTCATGAGGCCCTGAGAACGGGTCCCATTCCTGCAAAGAACCGAAGTCAGTGTGTAACTCCAGGTCAGGGTCTTCAAAAGAACCTTGAAAAGGAAAAAAAAGACATATCAAAGATAGAAATCGAGCTTTTTCTGAAGATGCAAGCAGAGGAGTTGCAGTTTAGCGCTGTATGGACTTTGCTCGCCCTTGCTTTCCAGTCCTGATGAGGTATCTTGGCCAGAAGTGTTGAATGCTTATTTCTTTCCATAGATGCTGCCTGATCTTCTGAGCTCCTCTAGTTTTTTTGTCTGTGTTGCCTCGGTGGATTTCAGATTGAGTCATGTTTCTTTACTGTACTGACACTCAGGCATGGAACTGCTTTTGATCTCCCCTCTGTTCTGAACATTTACAACTCATTACCCACACATAGTATAAGTGCATTGATGAAATGGTGAAAAATAACTTCAAGATTCTTTGTTGAGCAGATTTGTCTGGAGAGAAGTTTCTCAGATCTGCCTTTCTAATTCTGCAGGGTCCGAGAGTGCAGGGTAATAACTGGGAAATCTGAGTGATGTGAGAGAGATGTGTGCTATCCCGTACACTCTGTTCATTACACTGAAGCTGAAAGCAGCGAGGATGTGAATATACTTACCACAGATACCCTCACCTGAATCCAAATTTATGCCAAGAGGTGAAAAGAGACAATATGATGATTTTTCATCCTTCAGCCCATTTAGAGAGGGTGCATAAAATGCAGAAGCATTGTTCTAACCACTCTGATGATGCATTCCTACCCCAGATCTTCTAAGGTTTGATGTAATCTCTGTGCCCTCTAGTGAATATTGCAGAGTCTCGGGTCACCCATCATCTCCTGAGTGATGAATGAGATGACCTTTAGAAGCTCAATGAATAATCTGTCTAGCTGGAATGAGTTACGAGCAGATTTTTGACCCCGTGTTTCTACCAACATGCACCCAGTGGCTGCTTTATTTGGTACCTCCTGTAACCAATAAAGCATATATTGAGTGTATGTTTGTGGTCTTCTGCTGATGTGGCCCATCCGCTTCAAGGTTTGATGTGTTGTGCATTCAGAGATGCTCTTCTGCACATCACTGTTGTAACGCACGATTATTTGAGTTACTGTCACCTTCCCGTCAGCTTGAACCAGTCTGGCCATTCTCCCCGACTTCTTTTATTAACAAGGCATTTTCACCCACACAGCTGTCAGTCTCTGGATGTTTTTGCTTTTTTCACCCTTGTCTGTCAACTCCAGAGACTGTTGTGTGTGAAAAGCCCAGGAGATCAGCAGTTCCTGAGATACTCAAACCACCCTGTCTGGCCCTAACATTCATTCCACAGTCAAAGTCACTTAGATCCCATTTCTTCCCCATTCCGATGCTTGGTCTGAATTACAAATGAACCTCTTGACCATATCGGTATGTTTTTATGCCTTAAGATGCTGTCACATTATTGGCTGATTAGATATTTTAATTAAAGAGCAGGTGTACAGATGTACCTAATAAAGTGGCCACAGAGTGTATTTCAAATCCAGCTTTTGCCGTGCCTGTGCCTTAGGTTTGGTTGATGGTGCCAGGTCTCTCTAAATTTTCCCACTTTGGGAACACTGTCAAAGTTGAGTTCATTGCCATCTGCACAATTACATGTCTACACAAGTACAGTAAAATCTTACCTGCAGCAATATCATAGGTGTATTGGTCTACTGATGATGCCATTGCCACAGCACGACACGCCGTCCTCACTCACCTGGAGAAGAGGGATGCATATGCTAGAATGCTGTTCTTGGACTACAGTTCAGCATTCAACACCATAATTCCCCCCAAGCTTGACAGGCTCAGAGTCCTTGGCCTGCACCCCGCCTTGTGCAGCTGGATCCTAGACTTCCCATTGGATTGCCGATAGGTGGTAAGGATGGTCTCCCTCACCTCTGCCGCTCTGACCTTCAGCACAGATGCCCACTAGGATTGTGTCCTGAGTCCCCTCCTCTACTCCCTTTACACTCACAACTGTGCTGCCACACACAGCTTCAATCTGCTGATCAAATTTGCAGATGACACAACATTGATCGGCCGTATTTCTAGCAGTGACGAGACAGCCTACAGGGGAGAGGTTAACACTCCGACACAGTGGTGCCAGGATAACAACCTCTCCTCAATGCCCAAAAAACAAAAGAGCTGTTTGTGGATTGCAAAAGGATTGGAGACAGGCTCGCCCTGATCAACATCAATGGGTCTACAGTTGAGAGGGTGAGTAGTTTCAAGTTCCTGGGTATACACATCACCAACGATCTCACCCAAACTGTACACACCGGTTGTGTGGCAAAAAAACCACAATGGTGTCTCTTCCAACTCAGGAGACTGAAGAAGTTTGGCATGAATCCCCAAATCCTCAAAACCTTCTACAGGGGCACCATTGAGAGCATCCTGACTGGCTGTATCACCGCCTGGTATGGGAACTGCACCAACCTTGATTGCTGGGCACTACTGGGTGTCATACGGACATCCCAGCGCATCTGTGGATGTGAACTTCCCTCCATTGAGGACATTTACAGCAGCAGGTACATAAAGTAGTCCTGGAAAATTACTGGGAACACCAGTCACCCGAACCATAAACTGTTTCAGGCCAGCCAAACAATTCAGATGACAGGCCAAAGATCTGAGATATTGGCTCAATTTCCTCCTGCATGTTACTGCCTGACCTGCTGACAATTACTGGCACTGTCTGCTTGCTGCGAGGTAATGGTGTACTCTGTAAGAACCTGGTTACACCATACGGAGTATTTTTTTAAGTTCTTGTTGCCTCATTATAGGAACAATGTGGAAGCTTTAGAGAGGGTGCAGAGGAGATTTACCAGGATGCTGCCTGGATGAGAGAGCATGTCATATGAAAATAGGTTGAGCAAGCTAGGGCTTTTCTCTTTGGAGTGAAGGAGGATAGGAGGTGACTTGATGGAGGTGTACAAGATGATAAGAGGCATAGATTGAATGGATACCAGAGATTTTTTCCCAAGGCAGAAATGGCTAATATGAAGGGGAATCATTTTAATTGTAATGTGATTGAAGGAAAGTATAGGAAGAGAATTCAGAGGTAGTTTATTTATACAGAGGGTGGCGGGTGCATAGAACATGCTTCCCAGGAATGGTTGGAGAAGCAGATACATTAGGGACATTTAAGATACTCTTAGATAGGCACATGGGTGTAAGAAAGATGGCGGGCTCTCTGGGAGGGAAGGGTTAGATTGATCTCAAGTTAAAGGTCAGCACAACTTAGCGGGGTGAAGGACCAGTACTAATCGGTACTGTTCTAAATTCCATGGTCTATGCTGAATGTTCTCTGATTTCTAAAACATGGAAGTACCTCTAGCTCATGTGAAATGAAGATGACTGTTAACCGGAAGTTTATAATAATGTTAGGTCTCGATTATTGAGATCATCTCACTTGCTGGTTGCTAATTTGTGGAAATATCTATAAATTAATCTGTACTTTGGACTGCAATGGGCCTGAACACATTTCAAACTGGCAAAAGTTAAAACCTGACAACTTAGACTAATGCAACACACATCAAAGTTGCTGGTGAACGCAGCAGGCCAGGCAGCATCTGTAGGAAGAGGTGTAGTCGACGTTTCAGGCCGAGACCCTTCGTCAGGACTAACTGAAGGAAGAGTGAGTAAGGGATTTGAAAGTTGGAGGGGGAGGGGGAGATCCAAAATGATAGGAGAAGACAGGAGGGGGAGGGATAGAGCCAAGAGCTGGACAGGTGATTGGCAAAAGGGGATACGAGAGGATCATGGGACAGGAGGTCCGGGAAGAAAGACAAGGCGGGGGGAACCCAGAGGATGGGCAGGAGGTATATTCAGAGGGACAGAGGGAGAAAAAGGAGAGTGAGAGAAAGAATGTGTGCATAAAAATGAGTAACAGATGGGGTACGAGGGGGAGGTGGGGCCTTAGCGGAAGTTAGAGAAGTCGAGGTTGGAGGCTACCCAGACGGAATATAAGATGTTGTTCCTCCAACCTGAGTGTGGCTTCATCTTTACAGTAGACTAATTTTCAGTTTTATTAAGTAATCTAAGCTACCAATTTACAAATTAACCGATTTACAAATTAAATTAAATCTATAACATTCCGATTAGCTAGCAGCAGTGATCTGAAATTGACTTTGGTCATTTTTTTCTATGGTGCACATTTTAACTTTTAATCCTTTGATGGAGTACACTCACAGAAGTATCAGCTGGAGGACTAGAGGGCTGGAGGGTGATCACACAGAGTATCATTAATTGGCTGTCTCACACAGTTCTGACGAGGTATGCTTACACACCGAGGTTCTCACATTGTACCTAACAAAGCTGTCGATCTGGTTCCTTCGCCTAGAGCAAACAGAGCCTACAGGGAGGAGGTGAAACATCTCGAGGCCTGGTGCCAGGCCAATAACCTCTTCCTCAATATCAACAGAGAACATAGAACAGAGAGCACAGAACAGAGAACATAAAACATAGAACCCGTAGAACGCAGAAGATAAGGTGGCACGGTAGCGTAGCAGCTAACATTTACTGTGCCAACAACTCGGGTCTGAAAGGAGTTTGAATGTTCTCTCCGTGACCACATGGATTTCCTCTAGGTGCTCTGGTTTCCTCCCACATTTCAAAGTCATTCATGTTAGTAGCTTAATTGGTCACGTGTGTACTTGGATGATGCAGGTTTGTTGGGCCCAAAGGGTCTGTTACCACTCAGTCTCTAATTTTTAAAAAATTAATAAAATAATATATCAAACGTGGGATTTAGAACAGTATAACACAGTGCAGGCCTCTTAGCCCACAATGTAGTGCTGATCTTTTAACCCATTCTAACATCAATCTAATTCTTCCCTCCTATATAGCCCACCATTTTTCCAAGATCCATGTACCAAGATTAGAAAGGCCAAAGGCCTGTTTCTATACTTTATGACCCTGTGACTACATCAGCACTCATACAGGGTTGATGACCCAAATACTGGTAGAGAATCATAGGAGAACACAGCACTGACCAGGACTTCTGGCCCACCAGTTCCTTGTTGACCACAAACGGCCTACTTACACTAACCCCTGCACTAATCTCACTTCAGAGGCCCTCTGTTGGTCAGGGTTGACCACGTATGTTGCGTCCCAGGTATCTGAGTGATATGTAAGTCAAGGCAGTACGATACGGCGAGCAAGTCGTTTCCCATGTAGCCGGCTTCCGTTCTCCATGCAGCTGATGAATTCAAAGCAACAGAAAGACCGATACAGTTTGACACCAGAGGAATTTCAGGAGCTACCAATTAGCACTGAACTCAATGTAGGACTGACTTAGGGACCCCAGCTTTACGTTTTTTTTCCCTTGGATTTACACCCAAAGCCTTTCCCATGAGTGAATATTGCCGCAAGTCAGCGGAGGTTTGAGATCAGAGTTTTCCTTTTCCTAAATGAGCTGCCAATCATGGCTGACAAGCCCTATCAGCTCAAAGCGACTGTAACCTGCCTTTGCCCCTTCTCTTGTCAGTAGAAACGGTTCTGCTGGGCTTAGTAGCTAAACCACACTTGAAGGCCAGGAGCTGAACTTGGTTGCCAGAGGTTATTTGAGATGTACACCTTAAGGATCGTTTCATAGGCTGGGGGAGCTTGTGTACTACCACCCCCAGTTATGACAACCTTCAGGAACCCCATTTCATTCTCCCCAGATTCCCATCAACTTCCCCCACTCACTCTACTTTCATATGTGAAACAATTTACAGTGGCTATTTAACCTATCTGTCTGCATGCCTTTGGGATGTGGAAGGAAGGTGGGCTACCCAGGAGAAATCCATGCCTTCACAGGGAGAACATGCAAACTCCACACAGGCTACACCAAAGGTCAGGATCTAACTGTGTCTCTGGGGCTGTGAGGCTATGGGTCAACCACCTGTACCACAGTACCAGCCTTGCAAGTCATGAATAGAAAATAACAGCAGCATTAGGAGAGGTCATGTATAGAGAAACATTGGGAAGCAAGTTTATAGCCCCCAGAAAATGACAAACAAGGTCGTGAGTGAATGGACTAGTGAACAATAGGTGAGATTTCAAACCACAGCTGTACGTAGCATCTGTCAGGCTGCACCTGGATTCCTGCGTGCAGTTTCAGTTAGCACGTAGCAACACAGGTGCGATAACATTGGAAAGGGTGCAGAAGAGATCCACCAAATTCTTTTGGTAATGTTTTCCTCTTCCGTCTTCTTCTGTTCCCCACTCAGGCTCCTCACCTTCCTATCACCTCCAACTGGTGTCCCTCCTCTTTCCTTCTCTCCCGTAATCCCCTCTCCTCTCCCACCAGATTCTTTCCTCTTCAGCCCTTTACCTTTCCCACCGGCCTAGCTACCTATCACCTTCTAGCTTGTCTTCCTTTCCCTCCCCTCACTTTTTATTCTGGCACCTTCCGCCTTCCTTTCCAGTTCTAGTGAAGGGCCGCGGCCCACGACAATGACTGTTTATTCATCTCCATAGATGCTGCCTGACCTGCCGAGTCTCTCCAGCGTTTTGTGTGTATTACGTTGGGTTTTCAGTAACTGAAGAATATCTCGTGTTTTTGAGATTCGCTAGATTTTGCCCAGAATGCAGGCCTTCATTTTACAAGAGGAGACCGAGTAGGCTGGATTTTTCTTACTGAAGCATAGGAGACAGAGTGATGAACTTAGATGGAGTAATCAAATTATGATGGGCATTGATAGGAAAGATAGACATAATCTATTGTCCCAGGCTGGGATGGTGGGGGGTGAAGTCTCAAACTAGAGGGTATAAGTTTAACAAACACACACATAATTTCCTCTGGTTTCCTCCCACAGTCCAAAGATGTACCAGTTAGCAATTTAATTAGTCAATGTAAAACGTTTTGTGATTAGGCAAGGGTTAAGTAGGTTAGTTGTTGGGTGGTGTTGTTCTTTGGGCTGGAAGGGCCTGTTCAACACTACACTGTATCTCTAAATTTTAAAAATCTACATAAATGTTTATGTTTGTTTGTGAGTCTGGCCACGTGTGTAACTCTGTGTTGCCATAGCTTGACTGTGTCCCTGTGATTTGGTGTATGTGTGATGGTAGATATTCTTGTATGCGTATTATTTTGCTTTCATGATTGACGACAAGATAGAAGATTGCTTTTGTTATATTTTGTTGATCAGAGAGATTGTATAGAATGCTAACTGAAAAGCTCAGGTCATCATGGAATTGACAATGTTTTAAATTGAAACCATGCAGAGCATGGTGGGAGTGACTTTGTGCTGTGTTGCCAGTTTCTGAGGGTCAATGAAACCCCACCAGAGAAACAAGACTGATACTCATTTGATAATACTAGTGCAAGAGTGCTTTATCCATGATAGACTGAGTAGTATCCACTGCTTTTTGTAGGAATTTAAATTCAAAGGCATTAGTGTTTCCATACCAGGCTCTGATGGAACCAGTCAATATATTCTCCACTACACACCTATAGAAGTTCGTCGAAGTTCTAGATATCATGCTGGATCTTCACAGACCTCTAAAGAATTAGAGGTGCTGCTGTGCTTTTTTTGTAATTGTAGAGTCCTTAAAAGTGTGCTCGGTGATCATTGCAATGTTGAGGTGAGCAACGTTATCCATGCTGGTTAAGGAGCCTAATGGTTGAAGGGTAATAATTTCAAAATGTTCCTTCGAGAAATTCTTTATAAGCTGATAACTTTGGGGAATGATTCAAATACCTTAAGTCGATTCAATGCTGTGGGGGAAGGTTGCAATATTTCCTTCGATGAAAAGCACCTTAGGTTAAGGGCTCTGTAATAATGCAATATGTATCATGACTATATCAGTCTTCCTACATTGCCAGTTTTCACTCTTAATATAAATGACAGCACAATAGACGACAGTCAGACTCATCATACCATTGTAGCTTCAATTTGACAGCAGAAGTTAACCACTTCCAATTCTATTCTGCTTCTTCAGAGGCAGTTCTCTCTTAACTGATGCTGTGGTCTCTGTCTGGATATGTGGAATCAGCCAACTCCATTATGGGCACCAGCCTCCCCAACATCTAGCTCATCCTCAAAAGGAGATGCCTCAAATAGTTGGCATCCATCATAAAGGACCACCATCACCCTGGACATGTCCTCTTCTCATTGCTACCATCAGGGAGAAGGTACAAATATCCCAAGCACCCGGCACTCTCTGTTAAAAGCTTAGCAGGTCGGGCAGCATCTGTGGAAACGGTCAGTCAACATTTCGGGCCGGAACCTGACGAAGGGCTCCGGCCCGAAATGTTGACTGACCGTTTCCATCGATGCTGCCCAACCTGCTGAGTTCCTCCAGCATGTTGTAAGTGTTGCTTCGACCCCAGCATATGCAAAGTATTTTGTGATTCTGTTAAAATCTTGACCCTTACATCTTCTTTGAAGTAAACCTCCTCTCACATTAAATGTATGCCCTCTTTTTGCAGTACTTTTAAAAACCTATTTATTATATATATTTCTTGTTGTAATTTGCATTTTTTGTATGTCACACTGCACTGCTACAGCTAATCATCAAATTTCATGAAATATCTCATTGATATTAAATATGATTCCGATTCTGGAAGGTTAATGTCATTCAAAAAGAAAGCAGTCCTTCAAACTTTCCCTTTTATTTTCTTTTTAATAAATCCTCTGCCATAGCAATTTGGCAACTGGTGGTAGGATTAGAGTAGTGTTCAATGTGATTGAAGAGTATTGAATGTCACTTCCAGTACACAATCAGAATTAGGTTTAATATCAGTGGCTGGTGAAATTTGTTGACTTCCCAACAGCAGTTCACTGCAATATATGACAAATATAGAAAAATAATGAATTGCAGTAAGTATACACATGTGTGTGTGTGGCCTCCGTTGGTCATGGTCGACCACGGGTACTGTGCCTCTGGTAATCACTGGGGAGCGGCCTCTCCAGGGCGCAAGCCAGGGCCGAGTTGATATGGAGATCCGTCTGTTGCCCGTGCGATGGGACCCCCTCTCCATGCTGACGGTAGGTCCAAAGGAACGACGAAAGTTGATACAGTTTGGTGCCAGCAGTGTCGCCGGAGTTGCCGTGCTGGTGCTGGGTACAGCAGTCAGCAAAACAGAAATAAAAGTAGTGAGGTCCCAATGTCCATTTAGAAATCAGATAGCAGAGGGAAGAAGCTGTTCCTGAATCGCTGTGTGTACCTTGATGTTTCTGTACCTCCTTCCTGACGGTAACAATGAGAAGAGGGATGTACTGGGCGAGGGGATCCTTAATAATGGATGCTACCTTTCTGAGGCATTGTTCTTTGAAGATATTTTGGATCCTATGGAAGCTAATACATACCTTAGCTTCTTTCAATTCCATGTAGTAGCTACCCCGTCCCATGCCAAATGGTGATGCAGCCTATCAGAATGCTCTCTCCACGGAAAATCTGTGGGAGTTTCAGCGTGTCTTATGTGACAAGTCAAACCTCCTCGATCTCATGATGAAATATAGCCATTGTCTTACCATCTTTATAGCATAGGTATGTTGGGCCCAGGCTGGATTCACGGAAATATTGACGCACAGGAACTTGAAATTGCTCACTCTCTCCACTGCTGATCACTCTATGAGAATTTACAAGTGGAGGGAGAACAAAATAATTGTTGCACTGGATCTGATGCAGTACAAAAAAAAACACAATAAGATAAATTATGCAATGACTAAAAACAACACAATAAATATAAATACATAAAGTAGCTTATATATATAGTTTGATTGTATGTCCATATAGTGATGCTTGGCACAGGACTGTCCGTACATAAGGTGACCGACAGAAAATAATAGTGTTAATGATGGGGGCCACTACTTTACACATACAAATAAAATAAGACATGCACGTAATATTGTGTATTTAGTATTTCAGTAATATCTAGGTAATGTTGTAAACATATTGTTTGATTAAGCATTTTTTATTGTTTAAATAATTCATTATGGGTTATATAGCTTCTTTGGCTTGTAGATAGTGTAGAGGATTGGCAAAGATTGCAGAGAGACATTGATACGATGCAGAAGTGGGCTGAGAAGTGGCAGATGGAGTTCAACGCAGAGAAGTGTGAGGTGGTACACTTTGGAAGGACAAACTCCAAGGCAGAGTACAAAGTAAATGACAGAATACTTGGTAGTGTGGAGGAGCAGAGGGATCTCGGGGTACATGTCCACAGATCCCTGAAAGTTGCCTTACAGGTGGATAGGGTAGCTAAGAAAGCTTATGGGGTGTTAGCTTTCATAAGTCGAGGGATAGAGTTTAAGAGTCGCGATGTAATGATGCAGCTCTATAAAACTCTGGTTAGGCCACACTTGGAGTACTGTGTCCAGTTCTGGTCACCTCACTATAGGAAGGATGTGGAAGCATTGGAAAGGGTACAGAGGAGATTTACCAGGATGCTGCCTGGTTTTGAATGTATGCATTACGATCAGCGATTAAGGGAGCTAGGGCTTTACTCTTTGGAGAGAAGGAGGATGAGAGGAGACATGATAGAAGTGTACAAGATAATAAGAGGAATAGATTGACTGGATAGCCAGCACCTCTTCCCCAGGGCACCACTGCTCAATACAAGAGGAAATGGCTTTAAGGTAAGGGGTGGGAAGTTCAAGGGGGATATTAGAGGAAGGTTTTTTACTCAGAGAGTGGTTGGTGCGTGGAATGCACTGCCTGAGTCAGTGGTGGAGGCAGATACACTAGTGAATTTCAAGAGACTACTAGACAGGTATATGGAGGAATTTAAGGTGGGGGCTTATATGGGAGGCAGGGTTTGAGGGTCGGCACAACATTGTGGGCCAAAGGGCCTGTACTGTGCTGTACTATTCTATGTTCTATGTTCTATGTTCACCAGGCCATCAGATTTATCAATACACATTGATCTGATTACAGATCTGACACTACATACATGCATACAATTTTAGTGTTTGGCCAATATCCTCCCACATTTCTCTTCCTTATTGCTTGTACATATCGACAGAGACGTAACATAAAGATCTTTACTCCCTCATGTTGTGAGATGGATGTAAGGAATGAAATTCCAATTCTAATTCTAATTCTAATATGTAATAGTACATACATGGCATATGTCATCACACACCACGTCATTCATGTGTGCCTTGCGTAAAGTAAAAACAAAACAAAGACACATTCTCCTGGTCACCCATCTTTTTCTTGAAATTACTTTTACGCTTTAGAGTTACAAAACGTAACTCTAGTAACACATAATGTGTGCTCTGTGTCAACATTTGCCTTTATCAACATATGAAAGGCACATGAGAAATCCTGTCAGGGACCACACTCTGACAAATTAAAATCACCTCGACTCCTGATTCCTCATCGACCTCAGCTTGAACTATACTCAAAGTCAGCATCCAGAGGAATCTGGGTAGAAAATTCCCTACACTTACTACGCTCAGCATCCAATACATGCCTTCTGCTCAATGCTACCATCGGGGAGGAGGTAAAGGAATCTAAAGACCCACACTCAATGTTTCAGGAACAGCTTCTTCCCTCTGCCATCAGACTTCTGAATGGACAATGGACCTATGAACACTACCTCTCTACTTTTTTTTTTACTTGCTCTGTTTTTGCACAATTTATTTAGTTTAATTTTTATATTTATTTCTTACTGTAGTTTATTTTCTTATTATTATGTATTGCAATGTACTGCCGCAAAACAACAAATTTCACAACATATGCCAGTGATATTAAACCTGATTCTGATTCTGATTCCAATCGAGGGAATTTGTCCTCATCTCGGTTCTAAATGGCCATTGCTTAATTCAATGACTGGAGGGTTGAGAGCTTCAAGTTCTTAGGAGTGAGCTATACCAATAGCCTGTCCTGGAATAACCACATAGATGCCATGACAAAGAAAGCTCACCAGCTCCTTTACTTCCTGGCAACGGCTTTAACCATGTTCTCTGCACTCTTTCCCGTCGAACCATTTCTTGTCCATAATTGGGCAGCAGAACCTGTACACAGTGCTCCAGTTTTGGCCTCCCCAGTGACTTGTTCAGCTGAAGTATGATGTCTCAATGCAGGAAGGTAGCACGGAGGTTAGCACAGCTGTGAGATCTGGATTCAATTCCAGTCACTGTTTGGAAGGAGTTTGTACAATCTCCCTGTGAGTGCGTGAGTTTCCTCTGGGTGCTCTGGTTTCTTCTTACATTCCAAAGACACACAGTATGGTTGGCCCTAGCTGGGAGGTCTTTCATTGATTCTGTTATTGTCCTGATTCTATAGATTTATTGGGTATGCTGACAAGAAAATGAGTCTCAGAGTTGTACATGGTGACATATGTGTAGTTTGATAAGAAATTTACTTTGAACTTTGGTTCAGAATGGTAAGCTGTGGGAATCCTACACTGGCGATAGAAGTGTGGCAACTCTCGTGGGCTGCTCGCAGTGTATTCCCGATGCAAGTGTTTTGATGTACATATGACAAATAAAGTTAAACTTTTATGTTTTTGACTCTTATTCTCAACCTCCTGAGTGGTGAAGGCAAGGCCAATCTTGTCAGGCAAGAAGATTAAATTCCAAGAAAAGTATTGGCATTTTCAAGGGTCAACTAAAATTGCATAGGAGTTAATCCAGCATTTATCTTCATGATGTGAAACTTGGCTAGTTTATAATCTTACAGTGCATGTGCCTGCACAAACCTTATTTTGATGAGAAGAACTTAAACATATCATAAGAGTGCCAAGGACATGTCAAAATAGCAGTTATTTACTTGGAACATATACTAGTTGAATCAAAGTTCCTGGAGGTATTTTTCAAGAAAAAAAGACACTTTAATAACAAAGGCACAAGAGATTCTTCACAAACTGGAAATCCAGAACAACACACGCAAAATGGCGGAGGAACTCAGCAGGTCAGGCTGCATCTATGGAAGTGAATATACAGTTGACATTTCAGGCCAAGACCCTTCATCGGGATGAGAAAGGAAGGAGGCAGAAGCCAGAGTAAGAAAGTGGAGGAATGGGGGAAGTGTACAGACTGGTAGTGATAGGTGAAGCCAGCTGAGGGGGAAGGAGGATGAAAGAGGATGAGAGGAGATGAAGTAAGAAGCTGGAAGGTGATAAGTGGAAAAGGTAAAGGGCTGAAGAAGAAAGAATCTGATAGGAGACTATCTGATAGAGTGGACTATGTGAAAAAAGGAGAAGGAGGACGTGCACCAGAGGAAAGTAATGGACAGTCCATGAGGGTAGAAAATAGGAGAGGAAGCAGAGGGCCACCAGAATGTGGGAAAACAAAAAAGGGAAGTGTGGTGCAGAAGAAACAGAGGAACATGGTTTCTGGAAGTTAGAGAAATCAGACTTCATGCCATCATGTTGGAGATGACCCAAGTGCAATTTGAGAGGTTGCTCCTCCATCCTGCATTTGGCATCACTGTGGCAGTAGAGGAGGCTTTCAGCAGGCATGCTGGTGTGCAGATAGGAAGTCAAATTGAAATGGTGGTGCAGGGATCCAGGCTGTTGTGGTAGACAAAGAATAACAGCATGTTGATGATCAGATAAGTGATTTTGTACTTTCAGGTGAGATGAGTTTACGTTTTACACATGGGATAGTAATTGGCTCTTGCATTAATTATGGATGTTTTAATTTAATGAAGACCTGCAGAAGATGCAGGCGGACATAGAATTAACTTTCTGAAAATCTGATATCCCAACCATTATTCATTAGATCTGTCAATGGTGTAAACTTTAATGTTGACAAGTTACAAAAGCTATAGACATGGTCGTGTGAAATTTACTACACACACCGATTAAAAATGCATATTCACCCAGGGTAATTAATTAAATGCTAAACAGCTAGGATGTCACCCTCAATGTTTAATGGCATCAAATTTCAGAAGGACACTTATCGAGTTTCTCTCTCTATTATAGAAGCACAACAAGAATTAATATTTAAACTTGAAGGTAATTAACGCCAAGTGGATGTGGCTGTAAATTAATAAGAAGGAAACCAAGAGTTTTTTTTTTGCAAACTAGCCTGTCCACCTGTCTCCCAAAATGGCTAAAATTAGACTCACCCAGCTCAGAGACTATTCTCACCTCACTACTTCTCAGAAAGACATTCCAGTCATTTGAAATTGGGGGATCACTATGTTGAGCACCCTCTGCTCTAGCCACCAAAAGTGGAACTTTGCAGTGACCAAGCATTTTCATTCCCATTTCCATTCCCGTTCTGACATGTTGGTCCACACCCTCTCCTGTGTCAAGATGAAGACACCGTCAGGTTGGAGGAGTAACAGCTTATATTCCATCTGGGTAGCTTCCAACCTGATGGCATGAACATTCATTTCTCCTTCTGGTAAAAAAACGTCCCTCTACACCCTCCTCCTTCTATTCGCCACTCTGGCCTCACCTGCCTATCGACTCTCCCAGAACCTCTCCTCTTTGGTCCACTTTCCTCTCCTATCAGATTCCTTCCTCTCCAGCCCTTTATCTTTCCTACCTACCTACCTTACTTGTCACCTTCTAGTTATCCTCTTTCCCCTCCCTCCACCTTTTTATTCTGGCATTTTCCCCTTTCAATTTCAGTCTTGAAGAAAGGTCTCAGTTGAAACATCAACTGTTTATTCATTTCCATAGATACTGCCTGACCTGCAGAGTTCCTCCAGCATTTTGTGTGTGTTCTTTTGCAGCATCTTTAGAATCACTTGTGTTAATGATTAGCTTTATTTATTTGCGTCCACAACAAGCACCGTCCAATGATATGCTGCAGACAGCCTGAACGTGACCCCACATTTCCGGCACCAACATAGCATACCCACAACTCACAAACCTTAATCCATATTTTCTGAAATGTGTGAGGAAATCAGAGGAACTGGAGGAAACACATGTGGTCACAGGGAGAATGTACAAAGTCCTTCGAGGTAGTAGCGGGCATTGAAACCCAGTTGGTGATAGCTGGTTCTGTAGTAATGTTATGCTAATCATTATACAAAAACATCTCTACCAAAGGAGGTGTAGGGTGCTCCTTTCCTCTGCTAGCCTGCAGGTCACTTCTGAGTAAGGTATGGCACTTGCTTAGCCCCCCGATCAGGGTTACGTGAAGCCATGGGAGCAGGTGGTGGATGGTCGTATGAGCAGCTGGTGCATATCACAAGTCCTGGTTATGCGACCACTGACACCAGGAGACAACCTCTGAAGAGTGGCTGGGGTCACCCGCCTTCTAAAGACACTGCACAGAAGGTGGCAATGGCAAACCACTTCTGTTAGAAAAACTTGCCAAGACCATGATTGCCCATGTCATATGACACAGCACATAATGATAATGATGTATAGAAAGCCAAAGGGACAAGTTCAGGGGAGGGAGAAAGCTGTACGTCAAAATTAGTTTTAGCCTCACCATGAGTGAGTGAAGGCACCTGAGATGGCAGATGCTGGAGTCTGGAACAACAAGCTGTAGAAGGAACTCAGAGGGTCATAGAGGGTAAGGAACTGTTGATGTTTCAGGTTGCAATCCTCCTTCAGGATAGAGTGTGGAGAGGGAAATGGCCGCCATAGAAAGGAGTAGCTGAGTGGTGGACTGAGGAGCAGGAATGGGTGACAGGCAGATGGAGCCATGTGGGGGAGGATGAGAGGTACTGTTGAGGGTAACTGAAGCTAGGGATGGACAGAAGGCCAAACAAGAGGAACACAGGGTTAAATAACTCAGCTACACAGCTTAGTTTGCTGGAGCATATGTCATCCCCTAATTTTCAACTCTGCTCTTTACACCTGGTGGATATACTGAGTGATATCAAGGGTACGGGGAATATCATAGAAACATAGAAACATAGAAAATAGGTGCAGGAGTAGGCCATTCGGCCCTTCGAGCCTGCACCGCCATTTATTATGATCATGGCTGATCATCCAACTCAGAACACCGCCCCAGCCTTCCCTCCATACCCCCTGACCCCTGTAGCCACAAGGGCCATATCTAACTCCCTCTTAAATATAGCCAATGAACTGGCCTCAACTGTTTCCTGTGGCAGAGAATTCCACAGATTCACCACTCTCTGTGTGAAGAAGTTTTTCCTAATCTCAGTCCTAAAAGGCTTCCCCTCTATCCTCAAACTGTGACCCCTCGTTCTGGACTTCCCCAACATCGGGAACAATCTTCCTGCATCTAGCCTGTCCAATCCCTTTAGGATCTTATACGTTTCAATCAGATCCCCCCTCAATCTTCTAAATTCCAACGAGTACAAGCCCAGTTCATCCATTCTTTCTTCATATGAAAGTCCTGCCATCCCAGGAATCAATCTGGTGAACCTTCTCTGTACTCCCTCTATGGCAAGGATGTCTTTCCTCAGATTAGGGGACCAAAACCGCACACAATACTCCAGGTGCGGTCTCACCAAGGCCTTGTACAACTACAGTAGTACCTCCCTGCTCCTGTACTCAAATCCTCTCGCTATAAATGCCAGCATACCATTCGCCTTTTTCACCGCCTGCTGTACCTGCATGCCCACTTTCAATGACTGGTGTATAATGACACCCAGGTCACGTTGCACCTCCCCTTTTCCTAATTGGCCACCATTCAGATAATAATCTGTTTTCCTATTTTTGCCACCAAAGTGGATAACTTCACATTTATCCACATTAAATTGCATCCGCCATGAATTTGCCCACTCACCCAACCTATCCAAGTCACCCTGCATCCTCTTAGCATCCTCCTCACAGCTAACACTGCCACCCAGCTTCGTGTCATCCGCAAACTTGGAGATGCTGCATTTAATTCCCTCATCCAAGTCATTAATATATATTGTAAACAACTGGGGTCCCAGCACTGAGCCTTGCGGTACCCCACTAGTCACCGCCTGCCATTCTGAAAAGGTCCCGTTTATTCCCACTCTTTGCTTCCTGTCTGCTAACCAACTCTCCACCCACACCAATACCTTACCCCCAATACTGTGTGCTTTAAGTTTGCACACTAATCTCCTGTGTGGGACCTTGTCAAAAGCCTTCTGAAAATCCAAATATACCACATCCACTGGTTCTCCCCTATCCACTCTACTAGTTACATCCTCAAAAAATTCTATGAGATTCGTCAGACATGATTTTCCTTTCACAAATCCATGCTGACTTTGTCTGATGATTTCACCGCTTTCCAAATGTGCTGTTATCACATCCTTGATAACTGACTCCAGCAGTTTCCCCACCACCGACGTTAGGCTAACCGGTCTATAATTCCCCGGTTTCTCTCTCCCTCCTTTTTTAAAAAGTGGGGTTACATTAGCCACCCTCCAATCCTCAGGAACTAGTCCAGAATCTAACGAGTTTTGAAAAATTATCACTAATGCATCCACTATTTCTTGGGCTACTTCCCTAAGCACCCTGGGATGCAGACCACTTCCCCAAAATCACAGTGGGCAGCAGGTTGGCATGGCGATGCAGTGGCTAGTGTAACGCTTTAGAGCATCCAGAGGATACTCACAGGAAGAACATACAAACTCGTTACCGACAGCACAGAATCGACACATCTCACTATATTTTTCGACTTTTCAATGTACATGTGACAAATAAAGCTAATCTTTAGATCATTGTCTCTTTTTATTACTTTAAGATTAAAATGCTTTATAAGCACAATCTATATTGCAATAAAGGGCAGTTTATCTATGCACAGAAAAAAAAAATCAAACTATCAGCTTTAGTGGTATTAATCGAGGAGCTGACATTGGCAAGGGCGTAAGCTAAACAATCCTTTCTCCTCACCTGCCTATAACTTCCCTCTGGGTTCCCACCCTCATCCCTTTCTCCTATGGTTCACTCTGCTCTCCTATCAGGTCCCTTCTTTCCCATCCCTTGACCTTTCTCCAACCTTCACACGAGGTCCTTCGTCAGTGCTGGAAGGAAGGAGCCGTACCACAGGATATGTGCGACTCCAAAATCGTCACTCTGTACAAGAACAAAGCTGATAGAAGTGACTGCAGCAACTACAGGGGTATCTCCCTCCCGAGAACTGTCGGCAAAGTCTTTGCTCGTGTAACTCTGGCACGTCTACAAACTCTGGCAGAATGGGTCTATCCTGAGTCCCAATGTGGTTTTCGCGCAAGGAGGTCAACTGTTGACATGATTTTCTCACTCTGTTAACTCCAGGAGAAGTGCAGGGAACAACAGAAACCCCTCTATGTTGCCTTTATTGACTTGACCAAGGCATTCGACCTTGTCAGCAGGGATGGGCTCTTTCAAATTCTCCTCAAGATCGGCTGTCTCCCGAAATTCCAAAGTATCATCAAGTCATTCTATGACGACATGAGGGCTACTGTTCAGTACGATGGCAGCTCATCAGAACCCTCCACTATTCGTGGTGGAGTCAAACAAGGATGTGTGTTGGCCCCAACATTATTCGGCATCTTATTCTCTCTGCTATGAAACACGTGTTTGGGACGTCGACAGAAGGCATCTACATGCACACCAGGTCTGATGGGCGGCTGTTCAACCCTGCACGCCTGAGAGCACGAACAAAGGTGCGAAAGATCTTAATACTTGACATGTTCTTTTTGCCGATGACGCTGCTATAACCTCGTACACCAAACAGCAAATACAAACTCTCATGGACCGCTCCTCTAAGTCATGCAAGGACTTTGGGCTTACCATCAACCTAAAGAAAACAAACGTCCTTGCCCAGAACATAGTGGAGACACCAGTCATCACCATCAACAATTACAATCTAGAAGTGGTCCACGAGTTCACATACTTGGGGTTGACCATTAGCGACACTCTCTCCCTCGATGCTGAAATCAATAGGTGTATCAGCAAAGCAGCATCAATCCTTGCTCGACTCTCCTCGCGGGTATGGAAGAATCCTAAACTTGCTACAAAGACCAAGACTGTTGTGTACAATGCATGCGTTATCAGCACCTTCCTGTACGGTAGCGAGACTTCGACCATCTACTCCAAGAAGGAGAGGAAACTCAATAGTTTTCACCTGTACAGCCTTCACCGCATCCTCAGCATCACCTGGAGAGAACAAAGTCCCAAACTCTGAGGTCCTCTCCCACACCGGACTTCCCACAATGTTCACACTTTTAAGACAACGCAGACTATGCTTGCTGGACCATGTTCGTCGTATGAAGGATGGTAGGCTGCCAAAGGACATCCCCTACGAAGAACTCGCAACAGGCAAGAGGGATGTTAGTAGACCCCAGATTTGCTTCAAGGACCTCTGCAAGCACAACATGAAAGCCGTAAAAATCAACACAGAGTGCTGGGAGGATACAGCAGATGACCACAACAAATGGCAAGGTATTCTTCAGCAACACCTAGAGCAAGGCGAAAGAGTGATCCTGAGTCAGATTGTGAAGCGGAGAGCTAAACGGAGGGCACAGCGGACAGCGGACAACAATTCCATGACGCCCTACACATGCTGCAACTGTGGCAGAGCCTGTCGTTCAAGGATCAGCCTCAATAGCCACAGTCAACGCTGCTCGACAAACCAGTGACTACCAGAGGTGCAGTACCCATGGTCGACCCATGGAGGCCACACGTCTATTTATATTTATTGTGTTTAGTTATTGGGTTCTTTATCTTGTGTGCTCTTTTTTTTGTGCTGCACCAGATCTGGATTGACAACCACTTTGTTCTCCTTTACACTTGTGCCTGATGTAAATCTTTCCCTCTTGTCTCCCGGAATCAGGGGGAGAATACAGAATTCCTGGGGTGTGTGGGATCTCAGATCAATATAGCAACCATCTTTAATCAATACTACCATAATCTTGACACATTACCATAACCAAACACCATTTTTACAATGTCCATAACACAAGTCAGAGTTTTAATAAGCCATAAGACCGTAAGGCAGGAACAGTATTTGGTAACGTGGCCCATCAAAAATATTCTGCCATTCCATCATGGCTGATTTATTGTCCCTTTAAACCCCATTCTGCTGCCTTCTCCCTGTAACCTTTGATACTCTGAATAATCAAGAACCTATCAATCTTCGCTTTAATGATTTGGTCTCCATGGCCATCTGTGGCAATGAATTCCACAGAATCACCTCTCTTTGGCTAAAAAAATTCCTCATCATCTCTGTTCTAAATGGATGTCGCTATATGCTGAGGCTGTGCCCTCTGGTCCCAGACTCTCCCACTCTAGGAAACAGCTTCTCCACATCTTCTCTATAAACCAACTATAAAGTGCATCATTACTCTGAACCAATTACAATGCTCTATTGTCTGCCTTATACTACAAAAATAATTAATCTAACAATTTCTGCTGCTATCAATAACAAATTTGTATATTGTCCCCTGATAGCTCCCATTTCCTCCCGTGTTTTAAATATGTACAGTACTGTGCTGAAGCCTTAGGCATCCTGGTTTTATACTGTGCATGTGCCCAAGAATTTTGTACAGTACTGTGCATAAATACAGTTAGATGAAACAAAGTTCCTTTGGACCACCATGCACCCACAAAACATATAGCAAAATATTATCATAAACAAGTTAACAAAATGTAATTCAAAACTGCATTTAGTGCACGGCATAGTTAAGCAGTAAATCCCTAGTGATGAGACCTCAGTGGTGGTAAGGTATTCATTAGACTCACAGCCTGAGGGAAGAAGTTGTTACCCAGTCTGGCAGTCCTGATTCTCCTGTAACTCTTTTCTGATGGCAATCTGTCAAAGATACGTTGTAGGGATCCTTAACAATCCTTCCATCCCTTCGTCTACAATGCTCCCAGTAAACGTCACAAATGGGAGGAGGAATTCCCCAGTGATCCTCTCAGCAGTTTTACTATCCACTGAAGGGTCTTGTGGTCCGATGTCTTGCAGCAGACTTCAATTTCCACAGATCTCAATACTGACCCAATTGTTGGAGAGACGGTTTCTCTCCACTTCTTCTGAAAAAAGAAACTCGTAGAACACCTCAACGGGTAGTTTTTCTCGTTCTTGGATGTTTCTGATCCTTGTCATCATCACTTGTGTGGAACTCACTGTCCTTCAAAATGATCGTGAGATTTATCAACATGTTACCAGTTATTGAAATTCCAAAGGAAGATGAAATCCATGCATCCCTCCCATCTGTCCAACACTCTCTTTGACCCACTACTACCAGGCAGCAGGTACCGTAGCATTAGGACAAGGACTGTTAGGATGGAAAAGAGCTTCTTCTCCCAGGCTACTGAACTCATTGTCACCAACCAAGTCTCATCACATATGAAGTGCCAATAGTGTTATACTGTTTACTTTTTAAACTGTATTATATATGCACCTTATTATTCATTAATTTGCTGGTGGTAAATGTCCTTGAGCAAGGCACTTAACCACACAGTGCTCTGCGACAACACTGGTGACAAGCTGTATCGGCCCTTGCCCTTCCCTTGGACAAAATCGGTGGTGTGGAGGTGGGGGGGGAGACCTGCAGCATGGGCAGCTGCTGGTCTTCCATACAACCTTGCCCAGGCCTGTGCCCTGGAGAGTGAAGACTTTCTAGGCGCAGATCCATGGTCTTGCAAGACTAATGGGTGCCTTTAAACTAGTGGTAATATTACTTTATGAGTTATGTGTGTGAGTTATATGAGCTGTGTTGTGCATCGTTGTCCCAAGAACATTGTTTCATTTGGGTTCCGCAACTGCAGAGTGGTTAGTCTGATATTATTACAGCTTGGGCATCGAAGTTCAGAGTTTAATCCCACTGTTCTCTGTAAGGAGCTATACGTCCTACCCATAGAATGCTTGGGTTTTCTCCAGGTGCTCCAGTTTCCTCTCACAGTTCAAAGGTGTACGGGTTACTAGGTTAATAGGTCATTGTAAATGTCTAGTGATTGGGTTAGGATTAAATTGGGGTCGTTGAAGTTGCTGGGTGCTGTGGCTTTAAGAGCCAGAATGGCCTGTTCCACATTGTATCCCTAAATAAATAAAATATGTTTGGATGGCAATAAACTGAACTTGACTTGAACTTGCAATGTGCTTGCAGAGCAGCTTGAGACAAATGTCATAAAGAACAATGGAAGTGATGATCCTCCTGCTTTGCAGAGTTTCAGATGGCCTGTTCATCTGAAGTACAAAAGTACATTTAAACTGCAAATCCATATTTCCTTTGAATGAAATTCATCAATGAATTACAAGATCATTGCAATTATTCTCCCCTGCTATACTTTCGATATAGCAAGACCTCAGCCATTTATGTTAACCAGTAGTGATGTGTTTTAATAAGTCTTGAAGACGTTAAAGATGCTAAGTTAATTGAGTTTAAGAGCCACAGCTTTGAAAAAAAAACACTCTGTTTAGACCACACTTAGAGCATTGTGTTCAATTCTGCTCACCTCATTTTATGAAGGATGGGAAAACCTTAGAGAGGCTGCAGAGGAGATTTACCAGGATGCTAATTGGATTAGAAATCATGTATTGTGAGGTTAGGTTGAGACAGCAAATGAGGAAGAGAAGTGACTTGATAGAGGTGTACAAGATGGTAAGAAGCATAGATAGAGCAGACAGTAAGCAACTTCTTCCCAGGGAAAAAATGGCTAACATGATGGACCATAACTTTAAGGTTTTGGGAACAAAGTATAGAGGGAATGTCAGTGGCAGGTATTTTACACAGAGAGAAATGGGTACCTGGAACTCACTGCCAGCGGTGGTGGTAGAGACAAGTACATTGGGGATATTCAAAGGACTCTTTGATTGGCACAAGTATGAAAGAAAACTAGAACAATATTTGGGAGGGGAGGGTTAGACTGATCTTCAAGTAGGTTAAAAGATCGGCACTACTTTGTGGGCCAAAGGGTCAGTAACGTGCTGTTTTGTTCTATGTTCTCTGTTCCATAGAGTCACAGAAAAGTACAGCACAGAAACAGGCCCTTCAGCCCATCTAATCCATGCTGACACATTTGAACTGCTGACTCCCATTGACCTGCACCAGAACCATAGCCCTCCATATCCCTGTCATTCGTGTACCTATCCAAACATCTCTTAAACATTGAAATCGAGCTCGCATGCACCACTTGTGCTGGCAGCTCGATCCACACTCTCACCACCCTCTGGTGAAATGCAAATATTCCCTTTGATACCTGCACCAGAGGAACAGGTAGAACTGGCTTCTGTAATGTTGATTGGAATCAGGTTTAATAACGTCGGTGTATGTTGTGGAATTTGTTGTTATGTGATAGCACATTGCAATACATAATAATAAAAAGTAGAAATTACAATGGTAAGTACAGGTTTCCCCCGCCATCCAAAGGTAGAGCATTCCTATGAAACAGTTCGTAAGCTAGAATGTCGTAAAGTGAAGAAGCAATTACCATTTATTTATATGGGAAAAATTTCTGAGCGTTCGCAGACCCAAAAAATAACCTACCAAGTCATGCCAAATAACACATAAAACATAAAATAACAGTAACATATAGTAAAAGCAGGAATGATACGATAAAAACACAGCCTATATAAAGTAGAAATACTTTCCTACAATCATTGCCGCACTGTTCTCCGTAGCGAAAATCTCACACAAGTGCTCTCGGCAGAAACACTCTCTCCAGTAACCTTTAAGCTATGAAACTGCCAAATCATACCAAATAACACATCAAAATACACAGCCTATATAAAGTAGAAATAATGTATGTACAGTGTAGTATCACTTACCGGAATTGGGAAGACAGTGCCGAGCACACCTCTGATCTGGGCCGACATTTACGTGCCGGGTGGCACCTAGTTAATTAGTATGTTTATATCGGCTTTTTTCTTAAAGATGTGCCGGGTGCTTCCTGGCTACTGCTGCACCACTGCATTCTTCGCGGCAATGTATCGGTCCGCGGCCTGGAGGTTGGGGTGGTGGGATACTGGGGTGTCACCTCATCGTCGTCTGTTTCCATCAGGGCAGGCAGGTCATCTTCTTCTATGTCTGCCTGCCTCGATGTCGAAGGTCGAGGTTCATCGTCTGCTGTGGCTGATGTGGAAGCCTTGAAAAACGACAGTATGCTTGACTGCTTAGCCTCGCACATTTTTCTATCATACAGTTCTTTGTAAGTACTCAAACCATCTTGAAAATATGCCCTTAACTAACGTACCCTTTCAAAATTAAAGTCGTACTTTTCTGCAATAATTGCAGTGAAAATCTCACGCAGTTGCTTCACGCTCAGTTCCTGGATGACTTCACTTTCGGTCCGTTCGCTACTGCATTCGGTTTCGATTGTTATCCTTTCCTCTTCCAATTGCATCAGCTCTTCATCTATCAGTTCTTGGTCATGGGAAGCCAAAACCTCTTCAACATCACCTTTGTCAACTTCCACAAGCCAAACTCACTTCGTCCTTACTTCGTTCACCACGATCGAAACACTTAATTATGTCCAGTTTTACGCTAAGTGTAACACCCTTACGAGCTCTTTCAGGCTTTTCTGATACCTTAGAACTCATCTTGCTAACAGATGCTCACAGGCACGTGTTTAAGCAATGCCAGCGAGAATGCAGTTCCGGGGGAGGAGCTTGCCTGCTCGGGGCATGCACTGCCTTTTTTCGTAACAGTGAAACACTTTCTGTTAGCGAAAATAGGTAACTAATGTAGGTCTTTCGTAACAGCGAGGTTTCGTAAAGCGAACGTTGGAAAAGCAGGGGACACCTGTACATATAAAAAAGAAAATTAAATTAAATAAGTAGAGCAAAATGAGAGGGAAAGAAATACTGAGGTAGTGTTTACAGGCTCATTGTCCATTCAGAAATCAGATAGTGGAGGGGAAGAAGCTCTACTGAAATGTTGACTGCGTGCCGTCAGACTTCCCTACCTCCTCCATGATGGCAGCAATGAGACGAAGCTGATCACATCCTACATTTTTTTTCTCTGTGTTTTTATGTTCAGTTCATATCTGAAATAAAACAAATTCAGAACCAGGTTTGTTATCTCTGCATTACATGGCATATAATGCAAAAACATAAAACTACTACAAATTACAAAATAAATAATAGTGCACAATAAAAAGGCATAATGAGGTAGTTAACATGGGTTCATGGATTATTTGAAAATCTGGTGGAGAAGGGAAAAAAAAGCTGTTTCTGAATTGTTGACTGGGAACCTTCAGGCTCAAGTACGTCCTCCCTGATGGTAGTAATGAGAAGAGGGCACGTCCTGGATGCTCAGTGTCCTTAGTGAATGATGCTGCCTTCTTGAATAACTGTCTCTTGAAGGTGTCCTTGATAGTGGGGAAAGTTGTGCCCATGACTGACCTGAGCTTACAATCCTCTTGCAATGGATCCTCTGGCTCTGTATTCTCTGCGCACTTGAAACTCCAAAACACACTGTGGTGAAACCAGTCATAGAAGTCATCGAACACTACAGCACACGGATGGAAGGGTACGGTGAGCTATGATCTGTGAGCAAATCGATGAGACTAGTCAGATTAATAGTTTGGACTGCCTAGTCTGTGCCAAACTAGTAATCTGACTAGTCCCATCGACTTGCACCCAGATCATAGCTCGCCGTACCCTTCCATCCATGTGCCTATCTAAATATCCACCACTTTCACTGGCATCTTGTTCCACACTCTCACCATAGTTCCTTCTCATGTTGCCCTTACGTATTTCATCTTTCACTCTCTCTCAGGAAATTATGAATCCTTATTCCCAGATCCATCTGTTCCACTGTACTCCTCAGTGCCCTACCATTCACGTGTGTAAGTCCTGCCCTGGTTTGTCCTCTCAATGTGCAACGCCTCATACTTGTCTGCATTAAATTCAATCTGCCATTTTTCAGCCAATGTTTCCAGCTGGTCCAATACCTGCTGCAAGCTTTGATAGACTTGCTGGCTGTCCACCACATTCCCAATCATGGTGTCATCCACAAATTTGCTGATCCAGGTTACTACGTTATCGTCCAGATTGTTGAAATAGATGACAAACAACAACAGACCCAATACAGATCGCTGTGGCACACCACTAGTCACATGCCTCCAGTCAGAGAGCAACTATCGACACACATTTCCTCATTTCTCCAACAAAGCCTTGTCAACTCTAATTTACTACTTTATCCTGAATGCCAGTTGACTGGACATTCCTGAGCAACCACCCATGATGGTCCTTGGCAAAGGTCTTGATGTACAACATCTGACAACATCTACTGCTTTGTTATAATGGTTTCCCGCCGAAAATCGTTTTAAATTTGCAAACAACTTTGGTAGGCAGACTAAATCTACACCAACTCCTCATGCAGTTCATTACTTAAAGCTGAAAGAGAAAGATCTTTCTCTCTCCCTTGTTCTTTCCCTTCTTTGAAAGTCAGTCATTGTGTGGTTGTAAGGTTGGTGAAGAGGCCAATGTTGGATTTGCAGATTCTGTCCACGGTTAAGGCAGGAGATGTTTTAGACAGGATGAATAGTGAAGTGCTCCATGTGTTCTCACTGATGTAAGCTCAATGTCCTCAATTCCACCTCAGATGCTCTTTCTGCACAAGTATTACCACAACTTCCAGCACCAGTGAAAGTACCTAGCATTCCAACTGGCTGCATCACCATCTGTGGTAGAGGGGCACTGAACAGGATTGAAGTAAGCTGTGGAATGTTGGCATCATGGGCACTAGTCTCCGTGGTATCCAGGACATCTTCAAGGAGTGATGATTCAAGTAGGCGGCGCCCATCTTTAAGGACCACTCTCACCCAGGATGAGTTACAGAAGTCTGAAGTCACACCCTCTGAATGGACATTGAGCCCGTGAACACTACCTCACTACCTTTTTAACTTTTTGCATTACTAATTTACTTTAACTTTTCATATTTATATGAACTATTGTCATTTACTATTGTGGACTTCAGGCATGCTAGGAGCCACACTCATGTCCCCATCTACATCAACGGAACTGTAGTGGAGCGTGTATCAAGCTTCAAATTCTTTGGTGTCCACATTTCCGAGAATCTCATCTGGTCCCTGAACTTCTCCATTCTGGTCAAAAAGGCGCAACAGCGTCTTTATTTCCTGCGGAGCATCAAGAAAGCTCACTTTTGTCCCAGGATACTGACGGACTTTTACCGCTGTACCATTGAGAGCATACTCACCAACTACATCTCAGTGTGGTATGGCAATTGTCCCATATCAGACTGCAAAGCACTCCAGCGTGTGGTGAAAACTGCCCAGTGGATTATTGGCACACAATTGCTCACCATTGAGAACATCTACCATAAACGCTGCCTGGGCAGGGCGAAAAGCATCTCACTCTAACCATGGACTTTTTACTCTCCTCCCATCTGGTAGGTGCTACAGGAGCCTCCACTCCCACACCAGCAGGCACAGGAAGAGCTTCTTCCCTGAGGCTGTGACCCTGCTGAACCTCACATCACAGCGCTAAGCAGTATTGCACCCATATTGGACTGTCTCAGTACTTTTATATTTCTGTGCTGTAGCACTTACTTTTTATTCACAGTTATTTTGTAAATAACACTATTCTTTGCATTTCTGGTCAGATGCTAACTGAATTTCATTGGCTTTGTATCTGTACTCAGCACAATGACAATAAAGTTGAATCTAATATATATCTAATCTAATTTACAATATAAAATGTTTTATTAATATGTATTGCAATGTACTGCTGCTGCATAACAATAAATTTCATGACATACGCCAATGATATTAAACCTGATTTTGATTCCGAATATAACATGCCCACAAAGTTCAGCAGAACACCACAGGCAACCACAAGTAAACAAAACAACAACATAACAAGCTCCATCTCACCCTCAGCCTCACTCATACCGATAGAAAAGCCTCCAGGCCCAGGACAGTCTGCCTCCAGGCCTCTGACATTCAGTCCTTGGGCCCAGAGTGCAGAATAGAGCATCACTCCCCACTAACATCTTAACTACATTCTACAGAGGCGTGGTTGAGAGTGTGCTGACCTTTTGCATCACAACCTGGTACTCCAGCTGCAGTGCTGTCGACAAAAAAGCCTTGCAGAGGGTGGTTAGGTGGTTATTGGGGTCTCCCTACCTTCTGTCCAAGACCTCTTTCAGAGTCAATGCCTTCAGAAGACAGGATACATCATTAAAGACCCCTCACACCCTCTCCATGAACTGTTTGTTCTTCGGCCATCAGGCAAACGTTACAGGAGCATCAAAACTAAAACCACAGGGCTACTAAACAGCTTCCTCCCACAGGCAGTCAGACTGCTAAATAGCTGCTCTACCTGACTCTGCTTTTGGACACTTTTAACTTGCAATGGACAATTATAACTTGATTTTAACTGACATGTGGCTGTTGTGTTTTACAATTTATTGTTACGTTTATTATTTAGTTTTGTGTTTGTTATGTTATGATTGCACTGCTCCTGGGAAACGCTGTCTCATTCTGCCCTGCAGAGCTGATGTATGGTTAGAATGACAATAAAGTTTTTTGAATCTTGAATCTTGAGATACTCATATTTCCTTGCTTTGTATTCTTAAATTCTTAAATTCTCACCGTTTATCTTCACAATATAATTTTGCTGATTTGTAATCTCTCTGCATTTGGATAATAATTTGCTTTTTGATTCTTCTTACTAAAGTTCATGACGTTACACTTCCCCACATTAAATTCCTTTTGTCAGGTTTTCCTCTAGTGACTGGGCAATCAGGAGAATAAAGTAATTAGTCAGGACAATATAAAATTGCCCTATTATGAGAATTACAAACTCAAAGGCAGAGTACAGTACAGGTTGTCCCTGAGCAATGAATGGGTTTCATTTTTACAGATAGCCATGTCAAAATTGCCCTTGTCAAAAAAAAATGCAAAAAAATCACTCAGTAACACTCGATATTCACTGGAGGTAACGAAAGTAAGGGAAGATTTTATCAAATGATACAAAATTATAGAGTAAGGTATAGATAGGGTGAGTGGATGCAAGCTTTGCCCCCTCAGGTTGAGTGAGACGTAGGACTGGAGCTCATAGGTCAAGGTGAAATTTTTAAGGGGAATCTGAAGGGAAATTTCTTCTCTCAAGGACGGTGTGAGTCTGCGATAAGGTGCCAGCAGAAGTGGCAGATGCAGGTTCACTTGTAACATTTAAAAGATGTTTGGATAGGTACCTAGATGAGAGAGCGATGGAGGTCCGTGATGCGGGTGCAGGTAGAAGCAACAAGGCAGAAGACCAGATCTACACAGACTAGATGGGCCAAAGAACATACTTCTGTGCTGCAGTGCTCTATGACTCAAAGACTCTGTGGTAAACTTACCGTGACTTTATTGTCATGATTGGCGCCAAAACTATATAAGCGCTGATTGGAAGGAAGAATTTCTAAAAGTGGAGAGAGGCAAGAAACTAATTCTGCCACCATGGAATTGAGCAGCTATGCATATGTCAGACCTTTGAATTTTATGATATTAAGGGAGTTTGTTCGTCATATAGGAATTGAATTGTATTGAAATGGTTTTCTTTCTTACATCCTTCACATACATGAGGAGCAAAAATCTTTACGTTACATCTGCGTCTAAATGTGCAAAGTGCAATCATCATAATTTATAATAAATAGAACAGTCAATGTAACATAGAAATACACTCAAATCAGCATGAGTTAATCAGTCTGAAGGCCTGGTGGAAGAAGCTGTCCCAGAACCTGTTGGTTCTGGCTTTTATGCAGGACAGTAGCAGCTGGAACAATTTGTTGTTGGGTGACTCGTGTTTCCAATGATCTTTCAGACCCTTATTTCACACCTGTCTTTGTAAATGTCCTGAATCATGGGAAGTTCACAACTACAGATGCTCTGGGCTGTCTGCACCACTCTCTGCAGAATCCTGCGATTAAGGTCCCATACCAGGCAGTGATTTAGCCAGTCAGGATGCTCTCAATTGTGCCCATGTAGAAAGTTCTTGGGATTTGGGGGCCCATACCAAACCTCCTCAACTATCTAAGGTGAAAGAGGTGCTGTTGTGCCTCTTTCACCACACAGCTGGTGTTTACAGACCACATGAGGTCCTCAGTGATGTGGATGCTGAGGAACTTAATCCCTCTCAACCTCAGATCCATTGATATCAATAGGGGTTTGCCCATCTCCATTCCTCCTGTAGTCCACAACCATCTCCTTTGTTTTTGCGATGTTGAGGGAGAGGTTGTTTTCTTGACACCACTGTGTCAGATTGATGACTTCTTCCCTGTAGGTTTCTCTAAAGTGGGTGATTGAATTCAAGGAATTGGCTGCACAGAGTGAAACAAAATATAATGTTTTGGGATGGCATTTTCAAGCCTAAAGATTATTGCCCTTGAGAATATTCTCATAATCCGCATTCTTGAGTTTTAACAAGGTAGAGATCATGTGCATGTTTGTTTAATTTGCCATCATGCTTAGCACACACATTGTGGGTTGAAGGGTCTGTCTGAGTGCTGTCATATTCTCTGTTCCCTTTTTCATGCTCTATTCAATAAGAAGATCCATGGTTTTCATGTGATAGCAATGAAATATGATATTTTATTTATTTCTTTAGAGATGGAACATGGAACAGGACCTAGACACTAAAAAATCTGCAGATGCTGGAAATCCAAAGCAAGACACACAAAATTCTGGAAGAACTCAACAGGTCAGGCAGCATCTATGGAAATAATAGATTGTCGACGTTTCAGGCCGAAACCCTTCATCCAGATTCAGGACTAGGACCTTCTGACCCAATGAACTGCACCACCCAGCAGCCCATCTATTCAATCCCTCATCACAGGACAACATACAATGACCAACTAACCTACTAAGTGAACACTGTCTTTGGAATTTGAGAGGAAGCCAGAGCACCTGTAGGAAACACACGCGCTTATGGAGAAGACGCATAATCTCCTTACAGACATTGGTGGGTTTTGAAACCAGATCCTAAGCTGGCTCGGTAAACCTGATTCTGAAATTAGAGAAGTCAGCATTCATGCCATCACATTGGAGGCGACACAACGTAATGAGCATCATAGGTTAATTCAGAGATGTGATGGATTCTACTGTCTCAATACAGTTCTCAGAAGCAGTGGACTTATTTTATTTTGTTCTATTTGGAGATACTGCACAGAACAGACCCTTCCAGCCCACCGAGCTGCGCTGTGCCACAGTCCACCAATTTAACCCTAGCCTAATCATGGCACAGTCTACAATGACCAATTAACCTACCATCCAGTACATCTTTGAACTGCAGGTGGAAATCGGAGCACCCAGAGGAAATCCACACATTCACGGGAAGAATGTATAGAGGGCACCGGAACTGAACTCCGGTGTCCTGAGCTATAATAGCATCATGCTTGCCGCTATGCTACCAAGGTGCAAGGTTGTTTGAGATGTAGCTTTGAGAGGGGCGTGAATCAGAATCAGGTTTATTATCACTGACCATGTCGTGAAATTTGTTTTGTGGCAGCAGTACAGTACAATACATAAAATAATACTGTGAGTTAAATAAGAAATATCAAAAAAAACTTAGTTTTGCAAAAAGAGAGCAAAAATTAAGGTATTCAGGGGCTCATAGACAATTCAGAAATCTGATGGTGGAGGGGAGGATGATGTTCACAAAATGTTGACTGTGTGTCGTCAGGCTCCTGCACCTCCTTCCTGTTAGCAGGAATGAGAAGAGGGGTTGTCCTGGCTGCTGGGGGTTCTTAATGATATATGCCACCTTCTTGAGGTAGTCTTCCTTTGATCACTTTGTTGTGAGTGATTTTCGGCTGGGGAAGTGCATCAGAGTTATGGTGAATAACTACAGTGCACCTGGGAGATGAACAGTAAGATTGAAAGAGTGCAGAGAAGATATACTAGATTTACCAGGATGTTACCGGGTCTTCAGGAGTTGAGTTACTGGGAAACATTGAACAGGTTAGGACTTTATTCTTTGGAGTGTAGAGGAATGAGGAGAGATTTGATAGAGGTTTACAAAATTATGAGGGGTATAGACAGAGTAAATGTGAATAGGCTCTTTCCACCTAGATTAGGAGAGATAAATACGAGAGGATATGGCTTTAGGGTGAAAGGGGAAAGGTTTAGGGGGAACATTAGGCGGAGCTTCTTCACTCAGAGAGTGGTGGGAGTGTGGAACGAGCTGCCATCTGACGTGGTAAATGTGGGCTCACTCTTAAGTTTTAAGAATAAATTAGATAGGTGCATGGATAGGAGAGGTCTGGAGGGTTATGGACTGGATGCAAGACAATGGGACTAGCGGAATAATGCTTCGGCACAGAATAGATGGGATGAATGGCCTGTTTTCTGTGTTGTAGTGTTCTATGGTTCTACGGAATGTAAGAAGGATCGTTCACAATGAGGAATAAGTCAGTGTTTCAAAGTTCAAAGGAAAATTTACTATCAGAGTTTATATATGTCACTACCTACATCCCTGAGATTCTTTTTCTGCGGGCATACTTAGTAAATCTATAGAACTTTAACAGTAAACTGTAAACAGTAAATAAACCAATATAATTAAATAGTAATAAATAATGAACATGATGCTTTATGTTATATCAGGATGCTCTTTATCGATTACAGCTCAGCATTAACACCATCATTCCCTCAAAACTCATCAGTAAACTCCAAGATCTATGCTTCAATACTCTGATTTCTTCACTTGCAGACTCCAGTCAGTTTGGATTGGCAAAAACATCTCCTCCGCGACCTCCATCAGCACAGGTGTGTCACAGGGATGTGTACTTAGCCCCCTGCTCTACTGTCTTTACACTTATGACTGAGTGGCTAAGTACAGCTCCAACACCATATCAAGTTTGCTGATGACACCATTGTTGTGGGCTCTATAGGTCGGTGATGATGCTGGCTGCTCTTACTCTGGTTGGTGTCAAATTACGGTTGCAGTGGTAGAATACTTCAAAGTTCAAAGTTCAAAGTAAATTTATTATCAGAGTACATGTATGTCACCCAAGTACAACCCTCAGGTTCATTTTCTTGCAGGGTTACCCAATAAAACCAAGGAATAATAACCATAACAGAATCAATGAAAGACAGCACCAACTTGGCATTTAACCATTGTACAAAAGACAACAAACAGTGCAAATACAGAAGGAATTGAATAATAATAATAAATAAATACATACATACATAAATAAATAATACCGAGAACATGAGATGAAGAGTCCTCGGAAGTGAGTCCATAGGTTGTGGGGACATTTCAAAGATGGGGAAAGTGAAGTTGAATGAAGTTATCTCCTTTGGTTCAAGAGCATGATGGTACAGAGGTAATAACTGTTCCTGAATCTGGTGGTGTGAGCCCTGAGGCTCCTGAATCTTTTTTGATGATGACAGCAATGATAAGAGAGCAGGTCCTGGGTGGTGGGTATCCCTGATGATGGATGCTGCTTTCCTGCAACAGTGTTTCATGCAGAATTGCTCAATGGTTGGGAGGGCTTTTCCTCTGATGGACTGGGGAGTATCCACTTCTTTTGCAAGATTTTCCATTCAAGGATTTTGATGCTTCCATACCAGGCTGTGATGTAGCCAGTCAATACACTCTCCACTACCCATCTATAGAAGACTTTGAATTAACCTTCCGGTAGTTTTGCACGAGGATCCCTAAGTCCCTTTGCACCTTCAAAATAGTAAAATCTGGAAATTTAAAGTTGCTAGACCTCTCTATCTTTGATCCTCCGATGAGGACTGGCTCATGGACCTCTGGTTTTCACTCCTGAAGTCAATATTCAACTCCTTGGTCTTGTTGACATTGAGTGAGAGGTTGTTGTTGTGGCATCATTGAGCGAGTTTTACAATCTCCTTCCTAGATGCTAATTTGTCACCACCTTTGATTCTGCCTATGGCAGTGGCGTCAACAGCAAACTTGAATACGGCATTGGAGCTGTGCTTAGTCACACAGTCATAAGTGTAAATTAATTAGTGCGGGGGTAGGGGACTAAGTGCACAGCTTTGTTGTGCACCTATGCTGATAGAGACTGTGGAGGAGATGTCATTGCCAATCCGAACAAATGGGGGTCAGCAAGTGAGGAAATTGAGAACCCAATTGTACAAGGATATATTGAGGCCAAAGAGCTTACTGATTAGTTGTAAGGGATGATGACATTGAGTGCTGAGCTGTAGACAATAAAGGGCATCCTGATGTATGCATCTTTGCTGTTCAGATGTTCCAGGGTTGAGTGAAGAGCCAATGAAATGGCATCTGCTGTGGACCTGCAGCTCCTATAGGGAAAGTGGAGAAAATCCAAGTCACTTCTCAAGCAGGAGTTGATATGTTTAATCACCAACCTCTCAAAACTCTTCATCACTGTGGATGTTCATTGGTACTGGATGATAGTCTTTGAGGCAAGCAACTATGTCCTTCATCGGCACCAGTATAATTGAAGCCTGCTTGAAGCGGGTGGGCACCACACACTGCCGAAATGAGCAGTCGAAGATCTCAGTGAACACTTCAGCCAGTTGGTTAGTACTTGGCCATTTACCCCATCTGGGCCACATACCTTTTGAGAGTTCATACTCTTCAAGGTTGCTCACACATCAGCCTTAAAGAATGAGATCACATGATCATTGGGGCCTGTGGGAGTTTGCGATGGTTCCTACATGTTTTGGCAGTCAAAGCGAACATTGAAGACATTGAGCTCATCTGGAAGTGAAGCCCTGCTGTCACCTATATTGCTTGATCTAACTTTGTGAGGGGAGACACTTTCAACCATATAGTTTCAGAAATGAGAAATAAAAACACAAGAGATTCTGCAGATGCTGAAAATCCAGAGAAACACACACAAAATGTACATCTTCCCTCTGAATGCCTAGGTTTTCTCTGGTATCCTCCCACAGTCCAAAAGGAGTTGTAAATTGTCCCATGTTAGGTTAGGGTTAATTGGTGTTGTGGGGTTTCTGGGACGGCGTAGCTTGAAAGACCACACAGGCTGACTCCACACTGTGTTCTTAAAACAATCACTGGAGGAACTCAGCAGGTCAGACAGCATCCTCGCACCAAGACCCATCATCAGGACTGGAAAGGAATGGAGTAGAAACCAAAATAGCTATAGGCTGAGGTACATATTGTCGACAACTGCAAGGCAGCGTGGTTGGACAGCATTCCTGGGCAAGAACTCAAAGTGTGCACGGCACAGCTGGCTGGTGTGTTCACAGACAGTTTTAATCTCTCCCTCTCCCAGTGTGTAGTGACTTCCTGCTTCAAAATGTCCACCATTGTCCCTGTACCAAAGTAAGTGGCTCACTGCAGAGAGTGGTGCGGACAGTCCAGCGCATCTGTAGATGTGAACTTCCCATGATTCAGGACACTTACAAAGACAGGTGTGTAAAAAGGGTCTGAAAGATCATTGGGGGCCCGAGTCACCCCAGTCACAAACTGCTCCAGCTGCTACCATCCGGGAAAAGGTATCACAGCATAAAAGGCAGGACCAACAGTCTCTGGGACAGCTTCTTCCACCGGGCCATCAGACTGCTTAATTCATGCTGACACAACTGTATTTTTATGTTATATTGACTGTCCTGTTGTACATACTATCTGTTATAAACTACTATAAATTGCATATTGTACATTTAGACAGAGACATAACATAAAGATTTTTACTCCTCATGTATGTGAAAGATGTAAGAAATAAAGTCAGTTCTAAACCAAGGTAGCTGTCTAAATGATTGGCATCCTGTCGCACTCACCCAAATCATAAGCAAGTACTTTGAGAGGCTTGTCAAGGACTACATCTGCAGCTTGCTACTACCCACAGTGGACCCTTTACAATTACCTACCGACACAACTGATCAATAGACGATGCCATAGCCACCGCACTATACACCATCCTCACTCACCTGGAGAAGAAGGTTACATACATTAGAATGCTGTTCGTGGACTATAGTTCGGCATTCAACACCATAATTCCCCGCAGACTGGACAAGAAGCTCAGAGACCTCAGCCTGCTCCCTGCCTTGGACCCTGGACTTCCTATCAGATTGCCCTTCCTTATTTCTTGTACATAGTGACAGAGACGATATATAAAGATCTTTACTCCCTCATGTTATGAGATGGATGTAAGAAATAAAATAAATTCTAATTCTAATTCTAAATTCTGATTCAAATATCTTAAAAATATTGTAACATAAAGTTCAAAATTCCAAGTAAAATTTGTCAGCAGAGTACACACATGTCACCACATATAACCCCGAGATTCTTTCTCTAATGGCATACTTAGCATATCTGTAGAACAGGAACAGTAACTGTAAACAGGATCTGTAAACTGTAAGCATCAGGAACTGTAAACTAAACAAACTGAGCAAATGTAGTTAATAAATAAATAGCAGTAAATAACAAGCATGAAAGAAAGAGTCCTTAAACGAGTGTAGCTAACCCCTTTTGTTCAAGAGCCTGATGGCCGAGGTGTTCGGTGGTGTGAGTTGTGAGGTGCTTGTACCTTCTACCTGAAGGCAGCAGCAAGAACAGAGCTTGGCCTGGGTTGTGGGGGTCCTTGATGATGGATGCTGCTTTTCTACAAAACTCTTCATGTGGATGTTCTTAATGGCTGGGAGGGTTTTACCTGTGATGTTCTTGGCCAAATGGACTACCTTTGGTAGGATTTTCCACTCAGAGGCATTGGTGTTCCCATGTCAGGCTGTAGTGCAGCCAGTCAGCAAACTTTTCACCATGCATCTATAGAAGTTTGCCAAGGTTTTTGATGACATGCCAAATCTCTGCAGACTTCTGAAGAAGTAGAGGCGTTGTTGTGCTTTCTGCACAATTATATTTATATGGTGGTTCCAGGACAGGTCCTCTGAGATAGTGACACCCAGGAATTTAAGGTTACTGACCCTTTCCACCTCTGATCTCTGATACACATCATGTGTATTATATAACCATACATGTTGTTTATAATTATGTGTTATCGTAACTTTATGTGTTGTGTGTACTGTGTATTGCACCTTGTCCCCACAGGAACACTGTTTCATTTGGCTGTATACAAGTGTATGGTTAAATGACAATAAACTTGACCTTGAATAAGAAGGTTGGGGAAGAGAAGGAGTACAGGCTGGCATGTGATTGGTGAAGCCTGATGGGGTGGAAGGTTGGTTGGCAGGAGAGAGAAATGAAGTGAGAAGCTGGGATGTGATAGGTGGAAAGTTAAAGGGCTGAAGAAGAAGGAATGTTATAGGAGAAAAGTGTAGACCAAGGGAGAAACTGAAGGAGGATGAGCACTGGGGGTGTGGGGGGTGGGTGATAGGCAAGATAAGAGAAGGGAAGGGAAGAATTAGTTGTGCTAAGACATTCCCCATTCTCTTGGGTATAACTGAGCTCCCCAAAACTCGTGAATCAGACTGATTGTGCACACCATATCCTTTAACTAGTGTGAGGAAGGTGTATGAGAGCCAGTGATCCCCTAGGTATGTGAGTCGGTGAGCCTGAAGATATAGCCTGGAGTTCGAACTCCTGTCAGTGGCTAATCCTAGGATCAATACCGAAGAGCAAAGCCTTAAGATCAACAGGATATCTGGAAGCCTGATGTCTGAAATTCTTGGACTGCAAGTCTGAAGTCCATTGGAGAAGACGGAGGCTCATTGCTTGTGAGACCACTGGAGGCCTAGAGGTGTTGGGGGGTTGGGGGGTGAGAGGGAGCAATAGGGTTTATTTTTGCTATTGTTCTTCTGTTGCTTGTGTTCTCTGTTGCTCTGCTGAGCACTGTGGGCATGCTGTGTTGACACGAGGACTTTTAGAGACACTTGCAGGCTGCCCCCATCGGTGCACCATCAATAACTCCAAAAGACTGGAAGTAGAGTGAATACTGAAAGGCTTTTATTCGCAGTAAAATGTGACCTCCAGCATGCAGAGTGTCTGCCCCTTGGACTGAGAGGAGGAGCCAAGGCCCAATCGCCTTTATTCAGGGGACTGTGGGAGGAGCCACAGGGGCAGTCAGCAGAGGGGCGTGTCCAGACAGGTAACCCAGTTACAACATGTATGTGGTTTCCCACACCCACAGCACATACTCAGGTTGTGCTAGTTCATAATGCTTGTTTCAATGTGCATATGATAAATAAATAATTCCGAATCTGTACATTTTATAATACTGAACCTCTTTTCACAAGAGGAGAAATGCCTGTTAGTAGTTGGTTATCGATGATAATGGCAGGGATTGAGCTAGAAGGTGCTGTATTCTATACAGGCGGGGTGACTCATCAGTTTTTAGGGAACATGGTTATACATGAGGGAATAAAGCCTTTGTCCAAAAATACAGTCTGTACATTCATCAAACACAAGAGACTTTTCTACATGGCAACGAAAGTTGTTTGCAGTTCTGCAAGGTTATGCATTGATGAAATCTGCAACTTCTCTTATTCACCGGATGATCTTCATTAAACTGATTCAGATCCTAGTCTGGGAGAAGAAAGAGAAATTGTTAACAATGGAACTCAGGGAGAATTCTAATGCAAAGCCATCCTGAAAGAATATTTTAGTTAAATGCACAAACCATTAGTTCTCTCCAAGGTAACCCAGAATGCTTGAGAGCAAGTGGAGTTCGTTTGTGATCGGCCAGGACTTTATTTCTCAGAGTATGGGAGACCGATAAGCGATCTTCAAGATTCGAGGCTGTTTAATTCATCAAGGAGAATGAAGTGACTGTTACTCCAGATCCAATGCAACATTAAAGTACATAGTAAGCTTAAATGCAGAATATTTATTGTTTGTTTATTTGTTATTACTATTTGTTTCTTTTTGTATTTGCAGTTTGTTGTTTTCTGCACTCTGGTTGAAAACCCAAGTTGGTGCAGTGTTTCATTGATTCTGATACGGTTATTATTTTATGAATTTATTGTGCATGCCCACAAGACAATCAATATCAAGGTTATATATGGTGACATATCTGTACTTAGATAATAAATTTATTTGATCTTTGAAAAATACAATAAATATAAATACATGAGATTGCTTATATAAATAGAATGATTATATGTTCATGAAGTGATGCTAGGTACAGGAAAGTCTGTACATAAGGTGACTCTTTTAGGAAATGATAGCATAGTGGTGTTGGGGATGTGGGATAGTTTAGTGTGTGGAGGTGTTGATCAGTCTTACTGCTTGGGGAAAGTAACCGATTTTGAGGTTGCTGGTGGATGCAGCGGGCCGGGCGGCGTCTCTGGGGGGAGGTGCAGTTCAGTGCTTTGGGCCGAGACCCTTCGTCAGGACTGGCTGGCGGTGGGGGGGGGGAGCTGGTGGGAGATTTGGGGGTGGGAGGGGGAGGGGGAGATCCAGGGTGGTGGGAGAGGACAGGAGGGGGATGGATGGAGCCAGGAGCTGGACAGGTGACTGGCAAAATTTGCCAGTCAACTGTCCAGCTCTTGGCTCCATCCCTCCCCCTCCTGTCTTCCCCTATCATTTTGGATCTCCCCTCCCCCTCCCACTTTCAAATCTCTTACTAGCTCTTCTCTCAGTTAGTCCCGACGAAGGGTCTTGGCCCGAAACGTTGACCGTACCTCTTCCTAGAGATGCTGCCTGGCCTGCTGTGTTCACCAGCAACTTTGATGTGTGTTGCTTGAATTTCCAGCATCTACAGAATTCCTGTTGTTTGATTTTGAGTCTGGTTGTCCTGGTCTGGGTGCTACGTTGCCTCCTCCCTGATGGGAATGGGACAAGCAGTTCATGGGCTTAGGAGACTGAGAGATAATCCTATAGAGGTGTGTACAATCATGAGGGGGGTCCATAGACTGAATGTACTTGCCCAGACCACGCTTGGAGTATAGTGAGTGGTTTTGGATTCCTTATCGAAGGAAAGATTGCTGGCAGAGGGGAGAGTCCAGAGGAGATTGAGTCCAGGAAAAAAAGGATCGATGTATGAGGATTGTTTTCTGGAAATCGAGGAGGAGTCTCATTGAAACTTATCAAATATTGAAAGGTCTGGATAGAGTGGATGTGGAGCGGATGTTCCCTATAGTGGTGGAGTCAAGAACAGAGGGCATAGACTTAGAATAGAGGGGTTTTCATTTGTATAGAGATGAGGAGGAAGTTCTTTAGCCAGGAGGTGGCAAATCTGTGGGATTCTTTGCCACAGATGGCTGTGGAGGCCAAGTCAATGAATATATTTAAAGAGGAAGTTAATATTTTCTTAATTAGGAAGGGTGTCAATGATTACAGGGGGAAAGACAGGAGAGTGAGGTTCAAAGGGATAATAAATGATGGAATGGGAGAACAGATGTGAAGGAGAGAATGGCCCAATTCTGCTCTTATGTCTTATGGTCTTATGCTCTTTCATCCCCAAGTTGGGGTGTCATGAACAAGAGGGTATAGATTGGTGAGAGGGAAAAGATTTTTAAAAAACTTTAGGGGCAACCTTTGTACACAAAGGGTGATGTGTATGTGGAATTAGCTGCCAAAGGAGGTGGTTAACACAAGTTCAATAACAACTCATAAAAGACAGCTAGACAGGTACATGGATTGGAAAGTTTTAGAAGGATCGGGGCCAGAAGATGGCAAAGAGGACTAACATAGGTAGGACATTTTGATTTGGAAAGAGCAGTAGAGCCAAGGGGTCTGTTTCTCTGTTGTATGACTCTCTAAATCTAGTGGTAAATGGGAATGGAAGAGCTCACACGGGATATTTTTAAATGCTTTTGGAAAAAAAGCATAAACACATGTATTGCTATAATATGATGTCAGAGAACTTGAGGCTTCTCTTACATTACTTCCATCATCTCGGCAGAGGAGAGGAGGAATATATTTCATCAGAGGGTAGTGAACATGTGGAATTCTTTGTCAAAGGTGGCTGTGGAGGCCAAGTCATTGGGTATATTTAAAACAGAGGCTGATGGATTGTTAATTAGTCAGGGTGTCAAAGGTTGCAGAGAGAAGGCATGAGAGTTGTGTTGAGAAGGATAATAAATCAGCCATGATGGAATGGCAGAGCAGACTCAATGGACCAAGGGGCCTATTTCTGCTCTTATATTTTATGGTCTTATTACAGAATTCAAAAAGCTACATAATTAATTGTAAATGCCTCTACAAAACTCTGAGATTTCAAAAGCACAAGTTTTCCAACTGACGATAATTTAGACTCAAGTTTTGGTGCCAAGATGACATACACTTAATTATTCAATGAAACTTAAACAGGAATCAGTCAGTTTCAGTGGGAATTAGCCTTGGGCAATTATTTCAGATGCTTTTCCCTCTTGATTGTTTAACCCCCACCTACTGGGACACTTGCTCTTCATGTCACCCCCACTGGAGATCCTGAAGATCCATACTCAATGACTCAAACAGCTTCTTCCTCTCTGCCATCAGATTTCTGAACAGCCCATGAAACCATGAGTACCACATCATTATATTTTTAGAACACTAAACATAGAACAATACAGCACAGTACAAACCTTTCGGCCCATGATGTTGTGCTAAACTTATAACCTACTCCAAGATCAATCTAACCCTTCCCTTCCACAAAGCTTTCCATTTTTCTTCATGGGCCTATCAGGGAGATTTCTAATGTTTCTAATGTATTTGTCTGTACCACCGCACCTGGCAGGGTGTTCCACATACCCACCACACACTGTGTAAAAAAAAATTACCTCTGACCTCCCTCCTGTACTTTCTACCAATCACCTGAAATTTATTTATTTATTGAATTACAGTGTGGAGCAGGCTATTCTGGCACTTTGAGCTACACCACACTGCAACCCACCGACTTAACCCTGTCCTAATCATGGGATAATTTACATTAACAGATTAACCTACCAACCGGTACGTCTTTGGACTGCGGGAGGAAACCAGAGCACCTGGAAGAAACCCACATGGTCACAGGGAGAACACACAAACTCCTTACAGGCAGTGTCGGGATTTGAACTGGAGTCACCAGTACTGGAAAGCATTTTGTAGCCTGGGGAAAAGTACACGCTCAGGACAACAAATACTTTTTTGGATTTCAATTCCTTTATCTGTTTTAGATGTTTAAGTGCCAGAACAGGGTCGCAAAACAAAACGAACAAATTTACAACCAGTTCTTGCCGTTACAATCTCAGTTTAACTTTCGATTCACACCCTTGTGTATGGACAGAATTGCGTATGCAGAATAAATATACCAGAACTAATACGGTACTAATACAGTAGTAGCAATTCTGAAGGAACATTATACAAACAACATTAGAATCCCACCCACCCTGCATCTTATGCATAACAGCAAAAAACGTAAGCGAATACATCTCATCTAAGACGTACACACATGCTGAACTTCCAAACAGAGACTAAACATTCACGTTACGTTGTTACATGCACAGTCATGATACAATAAAGTTAGACAAAAGGTACACTTTGGCACAACTTTTACAAGGTATTGTCTGGTAGTTAAATTACAGGAAGACTGACCTGCTTGGATGGTGAGGAACTTTGTATAAGCCACGCTACCCAGTGTCGATTTCTTCACTCGTGAAAATCTAAAGCATCCACATGTAAAACATGTCAAATTATCGATATTCTCGATTCATCAACAAGCATAAACGAATTCACACGGATATCATCAGTTAATGCTCACCTTTCCTCACCGTGCCCAGTCTCGGGGAGGTAATCAAGCCCAACGCCCCACCAGCGTCTTCAGCAGAAAACAAAATGGTCTCCCCACTATCCCACACGTGCGTAATGACATCACCGTCTCCCTTAAAGGCACATACAACTATTCTAGCATTACCCGGATGGATGCCTAAGTACACTTTTAACGATACTAAATAAGATCCGACGGTCACCCGGTTACATTCTCCCCTGCATTCAAGTAATCGTCCTCGATTACTCGCTCACTACAAGGGTACTTTTAACCTCCTTAACTGCTTCTCTAAAGAGAACTGAACTGCGACTAGCCAGTATCTCAGACACTGCTGCCGGACTTAAGGAAACCTCATCAAGGACTGACCTTGGTTCTTGATGTGGGTTAGGGCGCTGTCCAGCATTTACTTGGTTACTCCTGCGGGGTGCTGCTACAAGAGGGCAACCGACCTCTGTCCCTGCATTAGCCGTCGTCGGCTCCCCTGTCTCAGTTCCAGAAGGTGTCATATTTTCGGAAGATATGCTCTCTAGGCTAGGGTCAAGACTCTGTACACCCTGTTCTGACATATCTTCTATCACTATCACACCATCCTCTGAATCCTCAGAATCTGATTCATGCCCCAGGAGTGAGCTGGCCTGAGTTACTGGAGTTTGCAGTCTCCTTCAGGTAGCTGGAGTGGGATGGTTCTCACAGAGCCTGATGTGTACCCTGCTCACCCTCTTGCTAGGCCCACCCTCCCAAGGTTCCACAGCGTATGTGCTGCCCATTACCTCCACCAACCTGTAGACAGTTGAGTTTCAAGCATCCTGGATCTTATTACGGCCTAATAGTCTGTTCCTCAAGTAAACCAGTGCATTCATATCAACTTTGGGACAGTACACTTTGTCCTCCTGCCAGGCAATGCGTTCTGCCGCCTTCTGTTCAGAGTATTCTTTTGCTCTGGCATGCGCATCCCTCAGTCGGCTCTGGTGTACAGCTAGCCAGTCATGTTTCCGGTCCACCGTCTGTTCTTGCCCCAGCAGAGCATCCATGAGCAAATAGGGATCCATCCCAAACAACGGATAGTAAGGGGAATACCCGGTGGTTGCGTGAGGTGTCACATTATATGCAAACACCAACTCGGGTAGATGTTCTGGCCATCTGCGCTTCTTTTCTGGAGGCAACGTACACAACGAATCATGCATCGTCCTGTTGAAACGCTCGCACTGCGCGTTTCCAGTAGGATGATGAGGTGTGGTACGGCTTTTCTTTACCCCGTATAGTTTGCAAAGATCCACTATGACCTCACTTTCGAAGTTACGGCCCTAGTCAGAATGCAACCTCTCAGGGACACCGTACTTCATGAACCATTCCCTCAACAGCACCCTTGCTGTGGTATCGGCCTTTTGATCCTGAGTCGGAAATGCTTGGGTAAATTTAGTGAAAACATCCGTGACCACTAAAACATTCTCACGCCCGTCAGTTGCCGGCTCCAACACAGTGAAATCTACAGCTACAACTTCAAGCGGCCTAGAAGCCAGAAATGACTTCATGGGGAGACGGATCCTAGGCTGCGACATCTTAGTTAGTGCACAACGTGGACAATTTTTGATCCACCGTGCCACATCCTTGTGTATGCCCACTCAAAAACATCGGCTTCTCAACAACTGCAGAGTACGTTCTATGCCTTGATGGCCCATAGAGTCATGTACATACTCTAACAAGCTGTTAGGTACCAGAAGCTGGTAACACTCCCCAAGCTTCTGATCCTCAACTACCCCATACAGTAACCCTTTACGCTCCCTGATACTGTCCCAGTGCCTTAACAGAGACAAAACAGGTTTAGGCAGTTTTACGCTCCCGGCCACTCAGCTTTCTTTTCTTAAGTCTCGTAGGACACCTAACCCAGGGTCTTGCTGCTGAAAAGTACGCAAGTCCCCATTAGAATAACCCAGGAGGGGTGGAGTGTTCCCTTGCATCGGACTATTTACATCGCTAGTACCAGCTTTCCAGGCTCGAATCTGCTTAACCCTACAGCTGTTAAGACCAGCGGTAACCAGTGCCGGGTCAAAGGCAGTGCCGCGATTGATCAAACTACAGATCGCCACAGCCTCATCAAACTCCGCAGCCTCTGAGGCAGGCTCAGGCTCCCCTGCAAATGGCTGCCTACAGAGTGCATCAGCCATGGTATCGCTCTGACCCGGACAATACTGGACATCGAAATCAAACACTGCGTACACAAGTTGCCTACACTGGCTGATAATGTTCATGCCTACAATACATAAGATATGTAGTTCGGTGTTAACAAGATCCCTGACGAGAAAGCCACAATTTGGTATCTTCATGTCCATTGCTTGAATCTCTAGCTCTAGAGACCCAAGGTAAGGAATATCAAGACCATTTGCAGCTGCTAGCCTAAGCCAGCCATCAGTGGACAACATACCCTCGTCCTCTCCATTCAAGTGTTCTCGAAAGAACTGTTCGGTCAGGGTGCTTACCTGACTACCTGTGTCCAACAGGCAACGGACAGCGACACCTGTTACTTCAAGCTCCACAACTGAACAAGTTCCTATGGCATATTGCAGCAACTGGTCACGGGATAGCTGTACATTAGCTGTATCTATGAAGTTCCGCCGAATTGCCCGACTCCCAACCTCTTGAGGGCGGGAGGATGCAGGCTCCACTTCCCTTGCACCCTGCTTCTGTGGGCAATTCTTGGCCAAATGCCCTCCCACCTGACACTTGAAACATATCGGTTGCCCATCTTCTGTGAACCTAGGCTGTAAGTTACGTCTGCCACTAGTAACGCATGTAAAATCCCTCTGTACAGTGAGATCTTTCACTGCTTGAGTCAATTCACAAAGGGCTTTGTCCTGCTCTGCGACCACTTTAAGGACGTCATCTAGTGTGACGGACTCAGATTCCCCAGCTTTAAGAATCGAGCACTGTGCCTGGTCACTGCTGCACTTTGACTTTCCAGACCTTGTATTTTCCAGGGGCTCTTCTACGAGCCACAGATGAGCCTCCTCTCTCACTTCCATCATTGAGGACTCAGGGTGGTCCCGCACGAATCTGTGGAGCTCTCTTCTGAGGGAAGGATCCCCGATCCCCTCTATAAATTGATCTCTTAGCACCACCCTCTTATTGGTCATGGCATCGGGGAAGTGCTTTAGTAGCAAGTTAAGAGCTTGGGCTAGGGCATGTGAAAACTCTCTTACATCTTCACCCTCATGCTGTTTGCAACTGTAGAAGCTATGCCACAGCTGGGGTGCTCTACGCTTGTGTCTAAAAGCTTCCCTGAGATAGGTGAACAAGTCATCAGCGTGGTTTTCCCCAGCATCACTGCACATACGTGCTTCCTCTAAGGCTTCACCCCTGCAGGGACATAACAAAGTCATACTGATCCTGCTCAGACTGATTTCTACCATGAAGTGCACATTGTACTTCTTCAATAAAGTCATCAACAGACCTCCCATCTTTCTTAACATCCCCCGTAAATGGAACAATGTGTCTTTCCCTTGGGACATATACATAGCATATTTTGCTTAATTTATCTATGGTTGCCATGGCTTCGTCATACTTACTACACAATTCCTTAATTTGTTCATTCAAATTAAGTCCAACTGGTGCATCCTCTGAGCGTGACATAGTAAAAGCTCAAGTCTTTAAAGTTTTCACAACAAGCCTGCAGAAAGTGAGTTGTTGCCGTCCTTTGCTGCAAACGCAATGGCTTCACGGCCCGCAGTTCCCTGGATCCATGTCTCCGTTCCGCATCCTGACATCAGTCGCTGATGTCCCAGCCCAGACCCAAGGCTCCACCGCGCTCTCCACGAGGCTCTACCACACTCTCTCCTTCCGCCTAATGGGAACATGGTCCTGTCTTCACCACTACCGTATATTATACTGCATAAAACAATCAGAGACCCTCTAAACTGGCTTGGAATTAACCCCACTCCTGGTACCAAATTTTGTAGCCTGGGGAAAGTACACACTCAACAACAAATACTTTTTCGGGTTTTAATTCCTTTATCTGTTGTAGATGTTTAAGTGCCAGAAGAGAGTTGCAAAATAAACGAACGAATTTACAACCAGTTCTTCCCATTACAATCTCAGTTTAACTTTCTATCCACACCCCTGCGTAACGGCAAATTGCGTATGCAGTATAAAAGTACATAAAGCAAACCGCATAAAACTAATACAGAACTAATATGGTAGTGGCAATCCTGAAGGAACACAATACAAACAACATTAGAATCCCACCCACACTGCATCTTATACATAACAGTGAAAAACGTAAGTGAATACATCTCATCTGAGACTTACACATGTGCTGAACATCCGAACAGAGACTAAGCATTCACATTACGCGATTACGTGCACAATTAGTCATGATACAATAAAGTTAGACAAAAAGTACACTTTGGCACAACTTTTACAAGGCATTGCCTGGTAGTTAAGTTACAGGAAGACTGACCTGCTTGGATGGTGAGGAACTTTGCATAAGCCACGTGATCCAGCGCCGATGCCTTTACGCATGAAAATCTAAAGCATTCACATGTAAGACATGTCAAATTAACGATATTCTTGATTCACCAACAAGCATAAACGAATTCACATGGATATCGTCAATTAATGCTCACCTTTCCTCACCATGCCCAGTCTCAGGGAGGAACTCAATTCCAATGCCCCACCAGCGTCTTCAGCAGAAAACAAAATGGTCTCCCCACTATCCCACGCGTGCGTAATGACATCACTCTGTCCCTTAAAGGCACAGACAACTATTCTAGCATTACCCGGATGGATGCCTAAGTACACTTCTAACGATACGAAACAAGATCCGACGGTCACCCAGTTACATTTGTGTTAATCATTATGCTACTGTGTCTCTCGGTTTATACCCTGGAGCGATGTCTGTGGCTGTACTCTCATTCTATGCCTCTTATCATCTTCTATAACTCTATCAAGTCACTTCCTATCATCCTTTGCTCCAAAGAGAAAAGCCTGAGCTCACCCAGCATTTCCTCTAATTGCTCCAATCCAGGCAGCAGGCCGGTAAATCTCTTCTGCACCCTCTCTACAGCTTCCACATCCTTCTTATAATGAGGTGACCAGGACTGAACACAAGTGTGATCTAACCAGAGTTTGATAGAATTGCAACGTACCTTGTGTTTCGTGAACTCAATTTTTGCACAATTTATTTATTTTGTAATTAATAATAATTTTATATCTTTGCACTGCAAATACACACATTTTACATCATATACAGTAAGACCACGATAATAAAATTGATTCTAATTCTGATTCTGATCTCACTATTTCTCTCTTGAAGACAGAATCCGCTATTACAGTTATTTTATTTTAATTCATTTATGAGAAACACAGGGCATCTTGTGCTAAGATACCAAAGTAGCTTTCAATAGCTTTAAATCAAAAAGTAGATTTGAAGCAAACAGCAATGAGAGAGTTGTGGGATGTTGTAAAAGTATCATAACTTTATGGCATTGATTGAAACTGTGCTACATGCATGTTAGAAACTTTTAGTCAATAAAATTGACTCCAGAGAAGATAAATGGTAATAATTAGATTGACTGGGAAGAATGCCCTTAGAGATAGAGTCACATTTTAAAGCTCCATGATTATCATCAGCACTGGCGTCCCAGAGGTCTACTCTCCTAAGTTTTGTACTGTACTGATATAAATCAGCTGCAGCTTGTTCAAAATGCAGCAGCAAGCATCTTAACCAAAAAAATCTGAGTCAGTTTCACTTGTTTTGGCGTCATTACACTGGCTACCTGTGTCCTTTGGATCAATTTTAAAATACTCTTACAGTAGTTGTATATAAGGCTTTGGATAACCCAGCTCCTCTATATATTTTTGGAGTATCTATTCCCTTACATCCCTAATCGTGATGTTAGATCCGTTGATATGGTTTGCTTAGTGTTCGTAGAGCCAAGCATATAAGAAACGACGATGAATCCTTTTGCTTTAATGTGTCAAAAATCTAGAATACTCTACTGACTGAGATAAGCCAGGCTAGTGTTCTGGAACATTTCAAAACACTTCAAAAAACCTACTTTTTATATTTGGCCTACTTATACGATTACTTAATTCTTGTTGAAGTTACTTGTATTTATATAAAATTTGGTATATTCCTTTTTATTCTATACAATAGTTGTCTTTACTTATAATTTTTAATATTGTCTCATAATTTATGACTATATCGATTTGTCTTTTCAAACTATGTAAAGCACTTTGAGGATGCATCTTAATTTATAAGAAGTATATATATTAAGTTAGTATTATTATTATTATTTATTTTTTCTCAGCTCAAACCGGGAAAGCCTGAGGTATGGACATAGCTAAGCTTGCTCATTTCTCCATTGCTAGGAACTTTCAGACTATTCTAGTAGTGCTTAGTATTGAGGCTTTCTGAAGATTTACATAGATATTGCTGTGTAGCTCCAATTGTCTAATGCTATAATGTCTTGCCTTTGGAATGATATGAGTCGTAGATATTAACATTGAGACAACGTACACCTAGTTCATCTTCCAAAGTCTTTCTATTTCCTCTTTTAATTCAGCATATATCTGGTGTTTCTCATTTATGATTTTTTGTATGTTTTGTGTTTATTATTATTATTATTATTATTATTAGTAGTAGTAGTAGTAGTAGTAGTAGTAGTAGTAATACTAGTATTAGTAGTAGCAATACTCTCAAAACCCTCACGACTCTGTGATCAAAATCTGCTTTGGCTCCATTTACCAGACTAGAGGTAACACCACTGTAGTGGGCCAGATCTCAGACAATGACCTAACATAGTAATAGATCTCTCTGCCCCTATTCAGCACGTATATCAGAAGTGCTTCGTATGCATTGCCTCCAGCATTGTCAAAAACCCCTTGCATTTCTGCTACAAACTCTTTGACCTCCTGCCGCAGCACAAGAATTCTGCTCTCACAGGTTTGCACAGATGTACTGCAGAGAACATTCTAACTGGTGGCATCACCATCTGGTATGGAGGGGCCACTGCACAGGACGGAAACAGCTGCAGAAAGCTGTGAACTCTATCATGGAAAGTAGGCTTCACAGCATCAAGAATGTCTTCAAATGGTAATGCTTCAGATAGATGGCATCCATCATGAAGGATCCCCATCACAGAGGACATGCCCTCTTCTCATTGCTACCATCAAGGAGGAGGTACAGGAGCCTGAATGCCAACACTCGCCATTTCAGGAACAGCTTCATCCCCTCCAAACACACATAACTTACAGAAAATAAAAAATGAGAAACTCCAGATATATGCTGAATTAAAAGAGGAAATAGAAAGACTTTGGAACATGAACTAGGTGTACGTTGTCTCAATGTTAATATCTACAACTCATATCATCCCAAAGGCAAGACAGAATAGCATTAAACAATTGGAGTTACACAGAAATATCTATGTAAACCTTCAGAAAGCCTCAATACTAATTGGAGTCCTGAATGGACAATAAACCACAATACACTACCTCACTATATACATCTGGCAAAAGGCACTGAAACATTCGGGCTCTCACGACCAGACTATGTAACAATTTCTTCCCCCAAGCCATCAGACTCCTCAATACCCAGAGCCTGGACCGACACCAACCTACTGCCCTCTACTGTGCCTATTGTCTTGTTTATTATTTATTGTAATGCCTGCACTGTTTTGTACACTTTATGCAGTCCTGGGTAGATCTGTAGTCTTGTGTAGTTTTTGTGTTGTTTTACGTAGTTCAGTGTAGTTTTTGTATTGTTTCATGTAGCACCGTGGTCCTGAAAAACGTTGTCTCATTTTTACTGTATACTGTACCAGCAGTTATGGTCGAAAAGACAATAAAAAGTGACTTAACTTGACTTTTTTTTGTTCCCTTTTTGCACTACTTACTGTACTGTGGTGGTGGGGTGGAGATGCGTTTCTACCAAATGAGGTGTAAGGTTCTCCTTCCCTCCACTAGCCAGCAGGTTACCCTAGGGCAAGGTGTAGCACCTGCTCAGCTCCCCGACCCCACCACCCGATCAGTTTCATGTGAAGCTATGGGAGCAGGTGATGGATGGTCATATGAACAATTAGTGCATATAAGAAGCGCTGGTGATGCAACCACTCACACCAGGCAAGCAATCTCTGATGAGTATTGACAATGGCTGGGGTCACTCATCTTGTAAAGACACTGCCCAGAAGAAGCCAATGGACAAACACTCCTGAAGACCATAATCACTCACATCATATGACATGGCACATAATGATGATGATGACTGAACTGAAATTATTTTTTATATATTTCTTATTGCAATTTGCGGTGTTTATTGTTATGTATTGCAATGGCCTGCTGCTACAAAACAGCTAATTGCATGATACATGCCAGTGATATTAAACCAGATTTTGATTCTGATAGGAACCTGAACTGACAGGCTGGGAACAGCTTCCTCCCCCAGGCTTCTTAACACCGCACTGCCACCCAGCACACATGTACTGAATGTCCTGTCAAACCCCACCACCGTTCCAGTCAAGTCACTTTATTGTCATTTCAACCATAACGGCTAGTACAGCACACAGTAAAAACGAAACAACGTTCCTCCAGGACCACGGTGCTACATGAAACAACACAAAACTACACTAGACTACCTGAAACAACACAAAACTACACTGGACTTCAGACCTACACAGGACTACATAAAGTGCACAAAACAGTGCAAGACAGTACATGTCATAAGGGGGTGTTGGGATGCAGACCCAAATGCAGGACACAGACACTGAAGTACTAGGAACAGGACAAAGCTAATCATGGAAGCAAGGGAGAAGCGCAGCTGGACATGGACACAGGCCCTGGATGAGACTGAGATTCAGGGCCTGGGCTAGGACTTGTGCTAGAAGCACAGGACCCGGACGAGGAATGAGGAACTCCAGAACCAGAGCCTGGACAAGGACTCAGAATATGGGTCTTGACTCAGAACCGGAACCCGGGTCTGGGCTAGGGCTCGGGACTAGGATATTGGCAAGGACAGGACATGGCTACAGGATAGGATGGGGTACTCCAGCACAGGACGAGGTACATGGACAGGACGAGAACACAAAGCCTTGACTTGGACAGGATGAGGTCCTTAGACGTGGCTTGGACTGGACGAGGGAACTCCAGCACAGGACATGGCTCTTGAACTAGATTTGGCTCAGCTCTTGGACTCAGCTTGGTTAGGCCTTTGGGTATGGAGCCGGGACTCCTCCTTGGGACGTAGGGCCGGGGTGACTGCTGAGGACATTTGCCGAGGTAGACTGCTGAGGACACTTGCCTAGGTAAACTGCCGAGGGACTCCTGGACTGGACGAGAACACGAAGCCTTGACTTGGACAGGATTGGAAAGTGGCACCTGGAACTTGGAACACAGGAACACAGAACACAGAGCTGGGACACTCTCCTTGGAAACAGGACATAGGGCCGGGACTCTTCTTTGACACTGACGCTAAACATGGGGGCACAAAGAGATAGCTCCAAACTCAACAATAGATAGTTCCTTACCTTGGCATGGCAAGACTCCGGTCTCACTCCAGCAGTTGAACTTGACAGGGATGCAGGCGAGGCTTCAGAAGGAAGGGGAAGGGAACAGTCCAGCCAACAATCCCTGGTTTGCAGAGGTACTTATGTGCCAGACCGAAATGAGAATCAGGAGCCTCAATTAAGGCACCCAACAAAACAAGGGAGAAAACAGAAAAACCTGGAACAAGAATCGATAGATTGGACCATGAACCGGAATGCGGACTTCATGGACCGGACCATGACAGAACAATAATATAAATAATAAACAAGACAATAGGCACCACTCACAGGCACTCTCATCCTGCACTGGTCACTCTTCATCTATTGCTGCCTTTTCACATATCAATACCTATCTATACAACTGCTTGTTTGATTATAATAGTGCCAGTAACATTATAGTGTCATACCCCTCGCACGTTACATCAACCTGTCAATCTTCAGGTTGTGGCACAGGAACCTGTGCTAATATTTTTGTGACTGTGCAGAATGTGTCAGATTGTAACTGTTTGCATGGTGTTGACTGTACTGTATGTACTGTGTTTTGCACCTTGGCCTCAAGGGAATGATGTTTCATTCAGCTGCATACATGTGTATGGCTGAGTGACAATAAACTTGAACTTAAATGAGACAGAGAACAGAGTGAGGCAATGTCACGACAACAGCCTCTCCCTCAATGTCAGTAGAACAAGAGAGCTGGTCAAGAACTGCCTTCAAGAATCAGACTGCAGTACGCACCCCTGACTGTATGAATGGTGTTGTCAGGGTGACTAGCGCAGGAATCCCAGAGACTTCGGCAATTCCAGCAGCAGATTTAATACAGAAATTACCAGGAAAACTACCAAGCGCTCAGGCAAATGATACAGAATCTTGAACTGAAATCACTCGCAATACACAGAAGAACTCAGTCTGCGGTTCACCAGACAAGGATCTACAACAGCCAAGCAAAGAAGGGTTGGCACGCCCGCCTGTAACACACCCTATTGCACAAAAGAATTCAGGACCAATCGGACAGCCTCGGTGTCCAGACTGTGCAATAACCCCCAAAGACAACAACTACAATGCAAGACATTGAAAATCCTGTGCTAATTGAACAAAAGTGATACATACAAAGAGAGCTTAATAATCCCCATGATCACAAATGAGACACCTGCAACATAAAAGTGAGAAAACAGAGATCATGCAAAGACAAACAATTCGACACAATAGGTAAACTATCCAAGGAGCACTGCATACACACAAGGTGACACTGAGAAAGTACAATCAACATACTAATTTTTAAAAATCTTTTCATTTTTTTTTAAATGACACTCGGTTGTGACAGGTACTGAGATGGCGATGGCTGAAAGATTCAACTTCCTAGGTGTAAATGTTACCAGTAATTTATCCTGGTCCACAGCCACATGAACCTACAGCCAAAAAAGCTCACCAGTGCTTCTGCTGTCTCTACAGGCCAGGAAAATTTGGCATGTAGCTTCCTCAATCTACTTCACCATGGCCCTTGTTCTTTCTATTCCCACCTAAACTGCTTTTATCTAACAGTAACACTATATTCTGCATTCTTAAACACAGCAGATTCTGCAGATGCTGGACATCCAGAGTAAAACTCTCACTATGCTGGAGGAATTCAGCAGGTCAGGCAGCATCTATGAAAAGGAATGCATGTTGATTGTTTATTCTTTTCCATATATGCTGCCTAACCTGCTAAATTGCTCAACCAATTTGTGTGTGACATTCTGCATTTTTCCTTTTTTTCCTTCTGTGCGGCCTCGATGTACTTATGTACAGAACAATCTGTCTGGGAGCACGTGAACAAACTCTTTCACCATATTTCAGCACATGTGAAAATAATAAGACCCTAAGACCATAAGACATAGGAGCAGGATTCAGCCATTTGGACCCTTGAGTCTGCTCTTCCATTTCAACATGGCTGACTTAATATCCCTCTCAAAACCATTCTCCTGCCTTCTCCCCATGACCTTTGATTCCCTTATTAATTGCCAAGTGTATTTGGTAAACCAAGTTACCAGTTACCAAGGGTTATTTTGTTCTGTATTCATTACTTCAGATGTGAGCAGGATCAGTTACAGGTTTTCAATTAAAGAATCAAGGTTATGAAATTGATCCCGGCTGTGGTTTTAAAAAGCAATATAGAGATGGTGACTTCATGAACTACAAGGGAATACTGGAAAACCTACAACAGGATATAATGGAGCTTTAACAAAGAGCAACTGCTATTTGTTCTCAGAAGCAGCTAAAGGGAACCTTTCTTATTAGATATCTCTCCCATATTTCATCAGTTATGATCAAAGACAAGATATAACTTTACATAATTAGTTCATTATCCAAACAGAAGTTACAGCCATTTTAGTAATGAATATGAGCCTGACTAAATACGGAACTTATTGACCATGCTGTAGTCATCCTGTTCTTCACACCGCACTAAAGTCCTCTTGCTTCTGTCAAATGCCAGCTTCAAGCAATGAGGCACAAGACAGTTGCTAGATGCTCAGTGCAATAGACGGGATTGCACATCAGTGATCAGAGCTCACTGATGGAATGTGGCTGGAGAGAGTGTCTGTCTGTGGTTTGAGGTGACAGGTAATGACTGAGATGTGTAAGGAACTTGGGGTGAGAAATTAGAAAGGAGATCCATCATTGTTAACATGTTGTCACTTTCTCTCCTGCTGTTGCATCTGGTTTGGATAAACTCCATCCCACAGGTAATGAAGTTGGAACATAGAACGTTACAGCACAGTACAGGCCCTTTGACTGATGAGGTTATGCCGACCTTTTAACAAACTCTTAAAGTCAATCTAAACCTTTTTTCCTCCATAGCCCTCCATTTTTCTATCACCTGTGTGCCAACCCAAAAGTTCCTTAAATGCCCCTAATGTATCTGACTCTACCACCACCTCTGGCAGGGCATCCCATGCACTCAGTACCCTGTGGAAAAAAAAAAACAATTTCTGATACTCCCCCTATGCTTTCCTCCAACCACCTTAAAATTGTGCCCCCTTGTATTAGCCATTTCCATTCTGGGAAAAAGTCTGCGGCTATCCACTTGAACACCTCTATCAAGTCACCTCTCGTCCTCCTTCACTCCAAAGAGAAAAACCTAGCTCGCACAACCTTCCCTCACATAGAAACATAGAAAATAGGTGCAGGAGTAGGCCATTCGGCCCTTCGAGCCTGCACTGCCATTCAGTATGATCATGGCTGATCATCCAACTCAGAACCCTGTACCTGCCTTCTCACAAGATGTTCTCTATAATCCAGGAAGAATCCTGGTAAATCTCCACTGCACTCTCTCTGAAGCTTCTACATCCTTCCTATAATGAGGCGACCAGAACCGAACTCGATATTACAAATGCCATCTAACCAGGGTTTTATAGAGTTGTAATATTATCTCACAGTACTTAAACTCAATCCCCTGACTAATGAAGGCCTTCTTAACTACCCTATCAACTTGCATGGCAACTTTGAGGGATCTATGGATGTGGACTCCAAGATCTGCCTCTTCCTACAGACTGTTAAGAATCCTGCAGTTACCCTGTATGGCACCTTCAAATCCGTGACGCAAGGTATGATGATGCCCCACACCCCTCCCATGGTGCACCACCCTCACTATTCCCAACATCCTTTGCTCCCAGCAGATTTACAAACTCGCTCTCTGCTCCACAATGACAAATAGAGTACCGTGCAAACATCTTAGGCACCCCAGTACTGTATATAGCAGTTATCTATGCATTGTATTGTATAGGATTCCTATTATATTTATATTTATCGTGCTTTTGTTTATTTTTATTATGTTCTTTATGTTTATTACATTTGTAAAGCTGCATCAGATCTGGAGTAACAATCATTTTGTTTTCCGTCACACTTGTGTACAGGAAATTGAATTTTGAACCTTGAAGAAACTTGTTGAGTGGTAACTGTTCCTAGAGTTCTCAGCTCTGATTCTGTGCCCCACATGCATATCGAAAAGCCTTTGAATCCCTTTCGCTTCAGGAGACAGTAATTCTTCTTCGACCAGCTTCTTCGTAAATCTGCGACAAGGAGCACTGGAAATGTTGATTTCATTGTCCTCCTATTAGCTTCCTTCACTGTTGCCTGTGTTAGTTACAGATAGCGCTTACGGATTAAAACAAACATGGGTAATTAAGACATTCCTGTGTAGGGGCTGTTCAATGCTCCAATTGATTTTCCATGTATTTAAATTAGTATTGAAGGACTTCTCTTAATAGCACTGTAGCATAATTCCTCCACTGTAATGATTCCAAACGTTAATTCACTCCTGAGTGCCAGGCATCTAATGTCAGGAACTGTTTTATAGTAATGAGATAGAGGCTGTCCTTGAGGATCACGCACAAAATGTTGGAGTTTGTCCCTGAGTTGCATATTACTACATAACCATAATACTTATTCACACTGTACTGTGCAAATGTCTTAGGCACATATATATAGCTAGGTTGCCTTAGACTTTTGCACAGTACTGTAGTAATTTTATGTATCGCACTGTACTGCTGCCACAAAAAAAAAATTATGACATAGGTGAGTGATAATAGACCTGATTGACATGAGTCCCTATTTGGACTGAGAGTGGGAAGAAGGTAGTGAGAGGGAAGTCATCGTTGGGAAAAGGGGAAGGGAGAGGGGAGGGAGAGGGAAAGACCAGAGAGACATTCTGTAATAATCAATGAACCAGTTATCTGGAATCAAATGTCCTTGCCTGGTGACTCAGGGTTGCATGTATCTGCACCCATGCTATCCCCTGCCCCTGGCGCCCTTCTCTGCCACCTGTCCCAAACTCCTCCCACAGCAGTCCAACCTCGCCATTCCCAACATCATTTGTTCTTGTCAGATTTTTGTCAGAATATTGTCAGGGAGGGGTAGCACCTCTGGTGGGGAAATATGTCGAGTAATTTTCAAGGCGGTTAGTCCACCTTTGGTCCCCACCTGGCACTCAGCTCTCACCTGTGGCTCCCCGTAGCTGTCTGCAGGTGACAGCGGCCACACCCCGGGCAACGGCTTCGACAAGCCGGCTAAACCAGGTGAGGGTAGCCGACGGGTCTCAAACCCTCACTGAGATAGGGAGTTGTCTATCCCTGCATGTGAAGACAGACTCCGGCGGATTGAGCAGACGAGACCAATGGAAGGTCCAACGGTCAAGAAGGTGGTCTCTGCAAGCGTCGTGGAACGTGTAGAACACGACTAGACACAGAAGACGTCCTGGTCATCCACTGCGTCTAGTCCCACCTCCAGCCGTCTCGACTCATCTTGCCACTGAATCCAGGTGGGAATTGGGAAGAGAGAGTGAGGCTGACGCTGCGCAACTCTCCCTCACTTAAATCCAAATCACGCGCTAGTCTCAACACCATCATCATTTGTCTAATGGTGTCAAGGTCTTCATCGACGATGATGGACGAACACATTGGTACCAGAAGTGTGGCAACACTTTTGGACAAGATCCTTTTTCCCTCAGCAAAATAATTAAGTGGCCACTGAATATGTATTGCTATGTTCTGAGCATTTACTTAAAACGTACAGCTTAGAACGTGAAGTGGCTGGAGACGTTTTGAATTCCTGAGGGAATTTCTGGATGGGGCTGAGTATCATGGCAATATTACAAAACACAGTCTATTGAAACACGATTGCCCCAGCACAGGAAGGATGTTGAAGTTTCGGAGAGGGTGCAGACCCTGCAGTGGATAGTGAGGTCAGCTGGGAAGATCATCGGGGTCTCTCTTCCCGCCATCACAGACATTTACACAACACGCTGCATCCGCAAAGCAAACAGCATTATGAAGGACCCCACACACCCCTCATACAAACTCTTCTCCTTCCTGCCACCTGGAAAAAGGCACCAAAGCATTTGGGCTTTCACGACCAGACTATGTAACAGTTTCTTCCCCCAAGCCATCAGAATCTCCAATACCCAGAGTCTGGACTGACACCAACCTGCTGCCCTCTACTGTGCCTATTGTCTTGTTTATTATTTATTGTAGTGCCTGCACTGTTTTGTGCACTTTATGCAGTCCTGGATAGGTCTGTAGTCTAGTGTAGCTTTTGTGTTTTTTTATGTAGTTCAATGTAGTTTTGTATTGTTTCATGTAGCACCATATGGTCCTGGAAAACGTCTTGGTTTTACTGTGTACTGTACCAGCAGTTACAGTCAAAATGACAATAAAAAGTGACTTCACTTGACTTGAGAAGAGGTTTACTAGGTTTGCTGCCTAGTTTAAGGGGCTTGTGCTATCACACGAGGCTGGAGAAACATAGGTTGTTTTCTTTGGGGCTGAGAGGAATCGGATAGAGGTTTATAAGATTGTGAGAGGCATAGATAGAGAGCATCTGTTTCCCAGAGTTGAAACGTCTAATACCAGAGGGCATGCATTGAAAGTGAGAGGGGTAGGTTCAAGGCGAATGTAAGTTGTAAGTGTTTTACTCAGAGAGTGGTGGAGGCCGGGAATGCACTGCCTGGTGGTAGAGGCAAATATATTAAAGGCTTTTAAGAGACATTTAAATAGGCGCATTGATGTCAGGAAGATTGGAGGATATGGTCATTGTGTAGGTAGGAGTGTTTGTTTTTTTAATTTACTTTTTAGCTGGTTCTGAACAACACTGTGTGCCAAAGGGCCTGTTCCTGTGCTGTACTGCTCTGTGCTCTATGTTCTATGAAGAGACATTGTCCAATACTGCATCCAATTTACAAGTCAGGATGCAGGGGATTTTACTCTTTGAAAGGACAGGCAAGAATCAAGAGTTGACTCACCCTCCTATCAACATACACAAAATGCTGGAGGAACCCAGCAGGTCAGGCAGCATCTATGGAGATGAATAAACTGCCACCATTTCGGGCTTATTCATTTCCATAGATGTCTGACTTGCTGAGTTCCTCCAGCTTTTAAGCAACACACATCAAAATTGCTGGTGAACGCAGCAGGCCAGACAGCATCTAAAGGAAGAAGTACAGTCGATCTTTCGGGCCAAGACCCTTCATCAGGACTAACTGAAAGAAGAGATAGTAAGAGATTTGAAAGTGGGAGGTGGCGGGGGAGATCCGAAATGATAGGAGAAGACAGGAGGGGTAGGATGGAGCCAAGAGCTGGACAGTTAGTTAGCAAAAGGGATATGAGAGAATCATGGGACGGGAGGCTTAGGAAGAAAGAAAGGGGGAGGGAGGAAGCCCAGAGGTTAGGCAAGGAGTTATAGTGAGAGGGACAGAGGGAGAAAAAGGAGAGAGAGAGAGAGAGAGAGAGAGAGAGATTAGTAATTAATGAATAAATAAATAACGGATGGGGTACGAAGGGGAGGTGGGGCATTAACGGACGTTAGAGAAGTCAATGTTCATGCCATCAGCTTTTTGTGTGCTTTGATCTAGATATCCAGCATCTGCACAATCTCGCATGTTTATAATTTTCTGCTATCGGCTGGCTGGAGGTTAATTAGCAACCCAAAATTATCCCAAAAGTAGATGGTTGGTCGAAGAACTAGGGGGAGATGATGGGCATTTAAGGGGAAACAAGTTGCAGGGAAGATGAGGAAATGGGACCTGCTGGAATCACTAGATGCTTGTCTGTCCATTTTCTATGTCATAAGAAATATGAGAAATTGAAACTGTAATAACTGGGTGTCAGCCTGAAAAGTTGACACCTTTTCTCTCTCCACATATGCTGCCTGACCTGCTGAGTTCTTCCAGCATTTTGTTTGTGTTACTCTGGAGATCCAGCATCTGCACAATCTCCTGTGATAATAATTTAACATGTTTTTTTATGCAATGTCTATTATATTGTGCTCAGGATAGTTCCATATTATGGTAAGACAGACTCTTGACCTCACAAGCTACCTTGTTGTGACATTGCAACTTACTGTTTGCCTGCAATGTTTCTCTGTAACACTTTACTCGGCATTCTGTTATTGTTTTCCCTTGTACTCCCTCAATGTCACTGTTGTAATGAAATGATCTGTAATGGACGGTATACAAAGCAAGATTTTCACTGAAAAGTGGTACATGTGACAGTAATAAAGTGATCTATATATTTACCAATTTAACTCATACAGTTAAACACAAAGTAATTGCTCAGTTGTTAATTAATTCACTCTGTAAAGCTTCTGACTATTAATCGGGTTAATACGAATACTGTAAATATGTAAAGAAATTGCTTTGGTACGAATTAAAGGAAGATTGTACAGGCAAAGGAAGGATCTTTGTTTTTTTAAAATTTTATTTAGTTACTTAGAGATATAGAACAGAAGAGGCCCTTCGAGCTCAATAATCTGCAGCAACCCTAGGCTTATCACAGGACAATTTGCAATAATGACTTAACCTGCAAACTGAATACAGTCTTTGGAATGTGGGAGGAAACAAAAACACCTGGAGGAAACCCACGCGTTCCCGAAGAGGATGTACAAACTCCTTCCAGGCAACGTTGGAAATAAAATCCGAACTCCGACGACCTGAGCCGTAATCGCAATGCGTGAGGAGGACGTACAAACTCTTTACAGGCAGAGTTGGAATCGAACTCTGTACTCATACACTCTGAACTGTAATAGCATCACGCTAACTGCGGTGCTACCATGGTGACCCTTTTTTATTCCTGGAACATGCTCAGTGTCACAGTGCTTCCGATCGGAGATGTGTGGCTTTAATGCCTTTGAACGAACGAGGTAACGTTGTACTACGGGATTCCTGTTTAAAACACTGGGATATCAAATTCTGTGGGTAGAAGTGATGTTATTTTTAAGCTCAGAATGTGGAGGAAGAGCATTTCAGATTGTCAGACATCTCCGGCACAATGCTTCTTCTTGGCATTAAGCTGTTAACTTCAAGCTGTGCTCCCTTAAACACTTGCAACATTAATGAGAGCCCGTTGTAAAATTTTACAACAGAGGTTTTACTTCAGTTCAATATTAATTCAGAAATAATACTGCCTGCTTCTAAAAGAGCAGTCTATTAATAAAAGTCAAAATCCACGGTTACGTAAAGTGTGTGAATGAATTACAACTGTACAACTGAACTAAGGAACCCAGGAGATACTGACGAACATCACAACAGAGATATAGGAGCCTTAGGTTCAGGAATAGTTATTACTGCTCAACCAGCATGCTCCTGAACCAGAGGGGATAACTTCATTCACCACAACCTACAGACTCACTTTCAAGGATTCATGATCTTGGTATTACTTATTTATACAGTGTGGTGCAAAAGTCTTAGGTTCATATATAGTATATAGCGAGGGTACCTAAGACTGTTGCACAGTACTGTAGCAATTTTATGTATTGCATTGTACTGCTGTCACAAATAAAACAAAACAAATTTCATTTCATATGTGAGTGCTGATAACCCTGATTCTGATATGGGTCTCTATTGTGGACTGAGAGAGGGAGGGGACAAGGAGAGGGGAATCATGATGGAGAAAAGGGGCAGGGAGAGGGGAGGGAGTGGGATGCACAAGAGGGGCATTCTGTAATGATCAATAAACCAATTGTATGGAATCAAATGATCTTGCCTGGTGTCTCAGGGCTGGGTGTCTGTGGTAAACTGTATATATGTTGTAACTGGGTTATCTGTTTGGACACGCCCCTCTGCTGACTTCCCCTGTGGCTCCTCCCACAGATTCCTGAATAAAGGTGATTTTGCCTTGCCCCTCGTCCTCAGTCCAGGGGCAGACACTCAGCATGGAGGTTGTATTCTACAGTGAATAAAAGCCTTTCAGTATTTACCCTACTTCAGTCTTTTGGAGTTATTGAAGGTGCTTCAGTGTGTCTGCACCCGTACCAACCCACCCCCCCCCCCACTCCATGGCACTCCTTCTCTGCCACTTGTCCCACACCCCTCCCGTGCCACTCCACCCCCGCCTTTCCCAACATCCTTTGTTCCCTCTAGATTCACAAACTTGCTCTCCGCTCAAAGTTGACAAATACGGGACTGTGCAGGAGCCTCAGGCACCCTAGCTGTATACATGTGCCTGAGACTTTTGAACAGCACTGCAAATAAATATAAATATATACGGAGTATGTGGTGACATACAATTACTTTGATAATAAATGTACTTTGTCTTTGACCTGGGAGGGAGCTCCATCAGTGTCAATCAGATTCATGGGACTGTGGTTGTATGAAGGGAAAAGCGAGACCTCGGCCTTAACAGACATGTTTATCTGCTGAGTATTATAGTTGCACTCCAGAGGCCATGGTTTCAAACACAAAAGAAACTTCCACTTATTTCCTGGCTGGATCACTCCCTACCATTGAGAACACTTACAAAAGGCAATAGCTCAGAAAGGTAGCACCCATCATTAAGCACCCCCACCACACCAGGACACACCATCTTGTCAGTACTACTGTCAGAGAGGAGGAACACTCACAACATGCTGGAGGAACTCAGCTGGTCAGGCGGCATCCGTGGGAACGATCAGTCAATGTTTTGAGCCGGAACCCTTTGTCAGGACTGAAGAGGGAAGGGGCAGAGGCCCTATAAAGAAGGTGGGGGGAGGGTGGGAAGGAGAAGGCTGGTAGGTTCCAGGTGAAAAACCAGTAAGGGGAAAGATAAAGGGGTGGGGGAGGGGAAACAGGGAGGTGATAGGCAGGAAAGGTGAATAAGGAATAGGGGAATACACAATGGGTAGTAGAAGGAGGCGGAACCAGAAGGGATGTAGCAGGCAGCTGGGGGAGGGGGCAGAGTGAAGTAGGGATAGGGGAAGCGAGGGGAAGGGAATTACCAGAAGTTGGAGAATTCAATGTTCATACCAAGGGGCTGGAGACTACCTAGACAGTATATGAGGTGTTGCTCCTCCAGCCTGAGGTTAGTCTCATCATGGCAGTAGAGGGGGCTATATCCATATAGCCAGAGACATATCTGAATGGGAGTGGGAAGCAGAGTTGAAGTGGGTGGCAACCGGGAGATCCTGTCTGTTGTGGCGGACAGAGTGGAGGTGCTCGACGAAACGATCCCCCAATCTGCGTTGGGTTTCACCGATGTAGAGGAGGCCGCACCGGGAGCACCGGATGCAATAGATGACCCCAACAGACTCACAAATGAAGTGTTGCCTCACCTGGAAGGACTGTTTGGAGCCCTGAATGGTGGCAAGAGAGGAGGTGTAGGACAGGTGTAGCACTTGCGCTTACAGGGATAAGTGCTGGGTGGGGGATCCGTGGGGAGGGACGTGTGGATCAGGGAGTCGCGGAGGGACTGATCCCTGCGGAAAGCAGAGAGGGGTGGCGAGGGAAAGGTATGCTTAGTGGTGGGGTCCTGTTGAAGGCGACGGAAGTTGCGGAGGATAATGTGCTGGATCCGGAGGCTGGTGGAGTGGTAGGTGAGGACAAAGGGGAACTCTGTCCCTTTTGTGGTGGCGGGAGGATGGGGTGAGGGCTGAAGTGCGGGAAATGGAGGAGATGCGGGTGAGGGCATCATTGATGATAGCAGAAGGGAAACCATTATCCTTAAAGAAAGAGGATATTTGAGATGTCCTGGAATGGAAAGCCTCATCCTGGGAGCAGATGTGGTGGAGACGGAGGAACTGGGAATACGGAATGGGATTTTTGCATGTGGCAGGGAGGGAAGAGGTAGCGTCGGAGTAGTTATGAGAGTCAGTGGAGTCCCTCCCCCTCCCTTCCCCTATCCCTATTTCACTCTACCCCCTCCCCCACCTTCCTCATGGTTCCACCTCCTTCTACCACTCATTGTGCTTTCCCCTATTCCTTCTTCACCTTTCCTGCCTATCACCTCCCTGCTTCCCCTCTCCCACCCCTTTATCTTTCCCCTTACTGGTTTTTCACCTGGAACCTGCCAGCCTTCTCCTTCCCACCCTCCCCCCACCTTCTTTATAGGGTCCCTGCCCCTTCCCTCTACAGTCCTGACGAAGGGTTCCGGCCCGAAACGTTGACTGATCATTTCCACGGATGCTGCCCGACCTGCTGAGTTCCTCCAGCGTGTTGTGAGTGTTGCTTTGACCCCAGCATCTGCAGAGTATTTTGTGTTATCAGAGAGGAGGTACGGGAGCCTGAAGGCACACACTCAACATTTTTAGGTACCATAGCAACAGGGTTCGGAGTTCAATCCCAGTGCCGTCTGGAAGGAGTCTAACATTTTTTCCCATGGGTTTCCTCTGGGTGCTCTGGTTTCCTCCCACAGTTGAAAGCCATACTGGTTGGTAGGTCGATTGGTCATTGTAAATTGTTCTGTGATTAGACTAGGGTTAAATTGGTGGGTTTCTGGGTGGCATAGCTCATTGAGCCAGGGGTTCATTTTGTGCAGTATTTCTAAATAAAAAGGAACAGCTTCTAAAAATTTTCCTGAGAAGACTGGGGCAAGAAGGGCTCCCCACCCACCAACTTATCTTAACTGCATTTTACAGGAGCACGACTGAGAGCATCCTGACAGGTTGCACCTCCATCAGGTTTGGGAGCAGTCATATCAAGACAGGTGTTCCTACAAAGGACTGTGAGAACAGCTGAGAGGATCATAGGGGTCTCCCTACCGCCCATTGGGAAGTGCTGTGTTTGCAAGGCCCTTAGTATTATTAAGGATTCCACCCATCCATCCAGTATCCTCTTTGACATTCTACCATCAGTCAGGAGACTAGGATGCATAAAAAGAAGAACATTCAGGATGGGAAACAGTTTCTTCCCCCAAGCCATCAAGCTTCTGAACTCCTGGTCGCATCATATTCAAAGTGTCAGTGGTTAATCTGTTCCATACTTTACAATGTTCAATATTAATGCACTTTAGTTTGTTATTTATGTGTGATTTATCTGTAGATTTTATCCTTACTTTCATAAGTTATCATTTGTTATGTGTGTTATGTGCGCTACTGTGCTTTACACCCTGGTTTGGAGAAACGTGGTCTTGCTTCTCTAAACATTATATAGTATACACATTATGTTCATGTATGTAGTTAAATTACAATAAACTTGATTTGACTTGACTTCTTTCTCTCCCTTCACCATTAGATTTCTGAACAATGTACCATAAATACTACGTCACTATTTTTTGTTCTCTTTGCACTACTGATTTAATATTTTCAATATCTTTTTTATTCAAATAGATAGAATATTTTATATATTGCAATGTCTGCTGCTGCAAAACAACTTATTTTAGGACATACAGTATGTCCATGATAATAAACCTGATTCTGATTCAACATGTGAGAAATTCCTATGATGGTGCACAGCTCAATTGCTTCTCAGGGCTATTGTCCATGTCCAAATTTATTTTGCAGGTAAAGAGCCATTTTGAAAAATGGAAAAAACTGTCACAATGCAGGAAGATCAGAAGTCTGGCTGAACACCAACAAGATCACTATGTGGAACCCATGAGCAGGTAGGGAATAGAAAGATACTGACCATGTGTAAGAAGTTGCAATTGGTTGGATTGGCATCATGGTCAGTACAGATATAGTGAGACAATGATTCTGTTCCTGTACTGTCTTATCTGCCATATTCCAAACATATTTGGACTTTATAATAAATGCTGAAGAAGTAGCAGTATATCTCCAGCAGGACTTAATCCCAAGGTCGTCTCTCTTCTCCTATCAGATTCCTTTTTTCTTCAGATCTTTACTTTTTCCACCTATTACCTTCCAGCTTCTCACTCAATAGCTCCCTCCTCCACCCACCTGCCTGCCCCTCATCCGATTCTCCTATCACCTACCAATTGTACTCTTTCCTTCTCCCTGACTTCTTATTCTGGCTTCTTCTCCATCTTACTCTCCAGTCCTGATGAAAGGCTTTGGTCTGAAATGTTGACTCTTTAGTCCTCTACATAGATGCTTCCTGACCTGCTTAGTTCCTCTAGCATTCTGTGTGTGTTACTCTGAATTTCCAGTATCTGCTGAATCTTGCTATTCACTTTCAGTTACAGGTACACCACATCCTAGCCATGGCAATATGTCCACACACAATAGGAAAATACTCAAAAATATGCTTGTCATTAAATCACTTATAAAACACCATCGGAATCACAATGAGAAGCAGGTTTAATATCCCTGGCAAGTGTCGTGAAATTTGTTGGTTATGTGGAAGCAGTACAGAGCAATACATCATAAAAGGACTCGACTAGTCACTGAGCTGGAGTACGAGAACAGAGTTTCCTTTTCACTCAGGATTAAAAAGGCAGAACTTCGTGGCAGATTTTTGGAGTTGGTCTGCAACTAATCACTGAGTGGGATTCATTAGAAAGTATGAATAAAAATAAGGCAAGTGCAAAGTACTGATCTCTAGATTGCCACGTACCAATGAGGGTAAGAATATGATGATTTGGCAGATGAATACGTGGCTGAGGATGTGGTACAGGGGGCTAGTGCTCAAATTTTAGGATCATTGAGATCTCTTCTGAAGAAGGTACGACATGCACAGAAGTGATGGGTTACGTCTTAACCTAAGGTGGGGGGCAGTATCCTTGCAGGTAGGTTTACTAGGGCCATTTGAGAGAGTTTAAACCAATGTGGCAGGAGAGTGGGAACTGGAGTGATTGTGCTGAGGATGAGGTAGTTAGTTTACAAACAGAGTCAGTGTGTAGTGAGACCGCTAGCAAGGAGAGGCTGATGACAGGGCAAATTTGCAGTCAATGGGATGAATTGCAACATAAAACATGGACAAATTTGAAAAGGCTGAATACAGGACTAAAGGTGTCATATATGAATGCGTGCAGAATACAAAATAAGGTAGAAGAACTTGTAGCACAATTGCAGATAGACATGTATGATGTTGTGGGGATCACTGAAACATAGTTGGAAGAAGATTATAACTGGAAGTTTAACATCCAAGGATAAACATTGTATCAAAAGGTCAGGCAGGAAGGCAGAAGAGGTGGTGTGGCTCTGTTGGAGAAAATGAAATCAAATCATAAGAAAGATGTGTCATAGGATCGGAGGGTGTTGAACTGTTGTGGGTAGAGCTATGACATTGCAAGGGTAAAAAGACCCTAATGAGAGGTAGATACAGACCCCCAAACAGTAGTAAAGATATGGTTTACAGATTACAATAGGAGATATAAAATGCATGCCAAAAGGGCAATGTCACAATCGACATGCTGGATCCCAAGAGGAGAAATTTCTAGAATGTCTATAAAATGTCTTTCAAGAGCAGCTCATGATTGAGCCCACTAGGGGAGCAGATGGTCTAGACTGGGTGTTGTGAAATGAACCTGAAATGAGTCAATAGCAGAAGGTAAAGGAACATTTAGGGGGATCAATAATCATAATATGATAGAATCCATATAGCAATTTGAGAACGAGAGGCAAAAGCTAAATGTATCAGAATTACAGTGAAGTTAAGGAAATTACAGAAGCGTGAGACAGGAGGCGGCCAAAATTGATTGAAAAAGAACACTGGCAGGGATGACGACAGAGCAGTAATGGCTGGAAATTCTGGCAGCAATTCAGAAGGTGCAGGATATATACATCCCAAAGAGGAAGAAGTATACTCAGAGCAGGGTGACACAACCGTGGCTGACGATAGAAGTCACAGCCAACATACAAGCCAAATAGAGGGCATATAATAAAACAAAAATTAGTGGGAAGTTAGGGGATTGGGAGGCTTTCTAAAACCAACTGAAGGAAACTAAAAAAGTCATTAAGAAAGTAAAAATGGAGTATGAAAGTAAGTTTGCCAATAATATTATAGAGGATACCAAAAGTTTATTCTGATACATAAGGTGTAAAAGAGAAGTGAAAGTGGATATCGGCCCACTGGGAAATGATGCTGGAGAGGTATTTTGCATCATTCTTCGCAATGGAAGACACCAGCTGCATGCCAGAAGTTCAGGATTGTCAATGGGTAGAAGTGTGGGCAGTTATCATTACTAGGGAGAAGATTCTTGGGAAATTGAAAGGCCTGAAGGTATATAAGTCACTTGAACAAATGGGGTATGCCCTAGAATTCTGAACGAGATGGATGAAGAGATTGTGGAGGCATTAGTCACGATCTTTCAAGAATCACTAGATTCTGGAATGGTTCCAGAAGATTTGAAAATTGCAAATGTTACTCCACTCTTCAAGAAGGTAAAGAGGCAGAAGAAAGGAAATTATAGACCAAATTCATCTGTAGATGTTGGAGTTGATTGTTAAGGATGTAGTTTTGGGGTAAATTGGAGACACTTGATAAAATATGCCATATTCAGCATGTTTTCCTCAAGCGAAATCATGCTTGACAAATTTGTTGGAATTCTTTGAAGGAAAACAACAAGCAGAATAGACAAAAGAGAATCAGTTGATGTTGTTTATTTGGATTTTCAGAAGGCCTTTGACAAAGTGCCACAGATTAGACAGTTTAACAACTTAAGAGCCTATGATATTACAGGAAATGTACCAGCATGAGTAAAGAATTTGCTGATTGGCAGGAGGCAAAGAGTGTGAATAAAGAGAGCCTTTTCTGGTTGGCTGCAAGTGACTAGTGGTGTTCCATAGGGATCTATGTTGGGACCGATTCTTTTCACGTTATATGTTAATGATTTGGATGATGAAATTGGTAGATTTGTAGTTAAGTTAGCAGATGATACGAAGATAGGTGGAGGGAAAGGTAATTCTGAGGAAATAGAGAGACTACAGAAAGACTTAGATAGATTAGGAAAATGGACAAAGAAAAGGCAGATGGAATACAGTGTCAGGAAGTGTGTGGTATGCACTTTGGTTGAAGAAATATAAGCATAGATTATTTTCTAAACGGAGAGAAAATTCAAAAACTCTGAGGTGTAAAGGGATTTGGGAATGCTTATGCAGAATTCCATAAAGGTTAATTTGCAGAATGAATCAGTGGTGAGGAAGGCAAATATAATGTTAGCATTCATTTCAAGAGGACTAGATATAAAAACAAGGATGTAATGTTGAGACTTTATAAAGCACCTGTGGGACTTCACATGGAGTACTGTGAGCAGTTTTGGGCTGCTTATCTGAGAAAGGATGCACTGACATTTGAGAGGGCTTAAAGGAGTTTCACAAAAATAATTCCATTACTGAAAGGCTTGTAATATGAGCAGCAGTTGATGGTTCTGTGCCTCTCTTCACTGGAATTCAGAAGAATGAGGAGTGATATCATTGAAACCTATTGAATTTTGAAAGGCCTTCATAAAGTGGATGTGGAGAGGGTGTTCCCTATGATGGGGGACTATAAGACCAGGGAACACAGTCTCAGAATAGAGGGGAGTCTTTTTAGAAAGGTGGTGAGGAAGAATTTCCTTAGTCAGAGAGTTGTGAGTCTGTGGAATTCGTTGCCACGGGCAGCTGTGGAGACCAAGTCATTGGGTGTATTTAAGACAGATATTGATTGATTCTTGATTAGTCAGGGTATGAAGGGATACAGGGAGAAGGCAGGAGGTTAGAGCTGAGAGGGAAAACGGATCAGCCAAAATGAAACAGCAGAGTAGACTCGATGCGCCAAATAGCCTAATTCTGCTCCTATGTCTTATGGTCTTATAATAAAAACTATGAATTATCGTAAGAACTGCACATATAAAATAGTTAAATGAATTAGGTAGTGCAAAATGAGATAAAGAAGTAGTGAAGTATTTGTCACGGTGTCACAACCACCGATTCAGCAGTGCAGCAGGTACGGCAATTGCGCTTGTGAATATGCACGTGTCAGCTAATTATTATTTCAGTATGTTGGTGTTTAACTCCATTCTATCTGTCATTGTGCTTGTTGAGACTTGAGAAAAGCACAGCAATGTTTTGCTGCCTACTTGCATTTGGCCTTGTTTGAGAAATTGAACTATCGAGACAACTGACTCTGAAAATTAGCAGTATTTGTTTTCTATTTAGTTATTCCTTTCATCACCGTGCTGATTTTGTTTTCCATTTAAGAATTTTATTTAATGCCCCTGTTTGGCCCAGCATTCATTGTTTTTTTTTCCGTCTGTTCGCATTAAAGTCTGTGAACTATCGACCTGCTTCAGTGTCTCTCGCTCTGCACTTGGGCCATGTCCGAACGGAGTGACACATGGGTTCAATGTCTATTTAGTAATCTGATATCAGAGGGGAAGAAGCTGTTTCTGTATCATTGAGTACAGTATGGACCTTCAGGCTCCTGTGCCTCCTCCTTGATGGTAGCAACGAGAAGAGGACATGTCCTGGTTGATGGCGGTCCTTATTGATGGATGCTCCTCAAAAATACCCTGGAACTAGTGCCCGGGATGGAACTGACTGAGCTCCATGTACAGAGATCTGTCATACACAAAGAAAGAGCTTAATGATAACAGCCAGATGATTTAATTTTTGGATGTAGATTATTGTATACAACAGTCAGTTTGTCAGTATGCTAGGGAAAGCCTTCACTTCCTTGTTGCTTTTGTACAATGGAATCACTAGCATCCACGCAATGGTCTGGCAAGACTCTGGTTTGCTATCTCATCTAAAAGACCAAAGCCACAACAAAGGAGCACCCTCTCACTCCTGAACCATCAATACCTGTCTCATACCACCCTGGTGTTCCTGTGACCTATAAAGTCCTGGTCAAAGACTTGACTCCATTTGGTAACTTTGAATATTGACCCAGCCCTTTGCACATTATGGAAGTACAAGAGACTGCAAATACTGATATTTAGAGCAACACAGAGAACCCTGAATGAACTCCGCAGGTCAGGCAGCATCTGTTGAACAGATGATGGACAGTTGATGCTTTGGGTTGAGATTATTTTTCTTAACTGAAAGACAGAGATGAGATGGAGAGAAGAGGTGGATCAAGGTCTGGAGGAGTGATGGATGGATCCAGGAAAGGAGAGGTTATTATAGACAGGTGGAGGAAGTGAGAGTGAGAATAGTGACAGAGGCTGGAAGGCGATAGGAGGATCCAAGTCAGAGAAATGTATTCTCACTTTAATACATGCCTTCCAGTATTAGACATTTTGACCCAGATAAAGATACCAGCTGTCTAAGACAATACGTCTCTCGTTATTGTATTGAATTTGGTCAGATCTCACCTCTGCCTCTTCCATGCCACAGAAAACAACTTAAGTTTGCCCACCCTCTCCTTAGCACAACCACCTTCTAATCCAGATAGCTTCCAAGTAATCCTCTTCTGCACCATCTCCAAGACCACTGCTTCCCTTTCCATAGCGGAATGACAAGAGGGCTGGTGAGTTTCTAGTGAAGGCCTTAAACCCAAAATCTTTGAAGTCAGAGGAAAGAACTGAACCCAAATTTTCTGTTGGTGATCGAAGACAAAAGGCTAAGATAGTTTTGAAGCGTTTTAACTCTGAAAGCAGATTAGCAATGCTCAAATTTGTTATCTGGTTTTGTGGCTTGGTAAGGTGGAAAGAAATGTTCACCTTGAGGCTGGAAACGGTTTAACAAAAATGCAGAGGTTTTGAAGCATGGTAGCCTCATGATAGAAAGAAATCTTTATTCTCACTTCCATGGGCATCACTGTGGCATAGCGGTTAATATGACCGTTACAGCTTGGGGTGTTTCAGAGTTCACAATTCAATTCCAGCATCCGATGTAAGAGGTTTGTACGTTCTCCCCATGAGTGCGTGGGTTTCTTCTGGGTGTTCCGGTTTCCTCCCACAGTCCAAAGACATGCCACTCAGTAGTTTACCAGGTCATTATAAATTGTCCTGAGATTTAGACGGTGGATAACTGGGCAGTGTGGCTCAGAGCGCCGGAAGGGCCTGTTTCGTGCTGTATCCCTGAATAAATAAATAAATCAAGAAAAGAGGCAGAACATGAACATTCTTTTACATCAATTGCTAATCCATGAAAATATCTATTAAATAGTTTCATTAATCTATATTGCATGACACAGTGAACTAACTTCTGCAGTAATAAATAATTATTTGTCTAACTGTTAAATTATTTACTGTATGTTTCTTTAACATTAAATAAATTTGTCAAGCAAAGGAATTTTGATGAATTATGTATTGTGTATACTGCTGCAATTAAAATAGTTGTGTAGTCTAGATTGGAAGGTCAGCTCGATAAGAATGCTGATGTATTTGGACATTCTTGTATAACATGCATATTTACCCTGTACATTCCTATAAAAGCAATATGCAGGATCTAAATGTATTACACAAGAAAAAAATTAACTTTAAGTTGTGAAGTTTCCCTTATGAATTCAAGAAGGAACTGGTTACAAATTGTGATAAAGTTGAAATTAGTTAGATGCAATTGAACAATTAAATTGTTCTCTCAACCCATCCCTCTTCCAAGCCCTGCTGATGGGAGAGTTACACACTCACCTTTCACAATTAGGCATTGGAAACCTCAATTTGATAGTGTTCCTCAGAGCCTGTAGGTCAAAATGTTGTCAGGTTCAACCTTGTTCAAGAGACAGACCAACCATGCATGCCTGTACAATAACTATAGAGGACAAGAGACTCTGCAGATGCTGGAAATCTTGAGCAACACACAGAAAATGCTGAAGGAGCTCAGCAGGTCAGATAGCATCTATGGAGAGGAATAAAGAGTCAACCTTCTGGGCTGAAACTCTTTATCAGGCTACAAAGGAAGGGGGAAGAAGTCAGAATAAGAAGGTAGGGGGCTTGGAGGAGAAGGAGAACAAGCTGGCAAGTGATAGGTGATATCAGGTCAGGAGGTAGGTGGATGGGGAACAGAAGATGAGATTTGAAGCTGGCAATCGATAGGTGTAAGAGATAAAGGGCTGAAGAAGAAAGAATCTGAGAGGAGTGGACCATGGGAGAAGGGAAAGGAAGAGGAGATGGGCAGGTCAGGGGACGGTGAGAAGGCAACCAGAATGGGGAATGGAAAAAGATTGAAGAATGAGGGGGAAGAAGTTGCTGGATAAATCAATGTTCATCTCACTGATGTTGGAGGTGTCTTTTTATGGAGGAGGTGTTGAATTAAGTTCTTGTTTGCAGTCTTGACGGAACTGAAAAGATCCTGTGGGCCTATTTGAAAGAGCGCTGGGAGATTTCTCCATGATTCCCTGAAAAGTACTTCACTCTCACTCAACATCTCTATATAACAGTTAATCCCATCAGTACACATCACTAATTATAAGAAGCTGATGTATTCAAATTAGCTGCACTTCTACATCACGACAGTGAATATTCTTCAAAACTAGAAAATTTGTCAGTGGATCCTGAAGGGGATATGGATGTGTTTTAGAAATGCTATAAAAGTCTAAATAAAACATTTGCTATGCATCAAAGGTCCAGGCCTCTGTTATGCCTCAAAGGCCAGTGACATGGACAGGTCTCAAAGGATGTCCCTGTGGATGGCATGCTCGCCCATGTTAGTGGGTCCCAGGATCGGACGTGGAATCCAAGATCGATCTGTTTCCCCGGAATGACTAGAATCCCGCCATTAACCCTGCATTTTGCCTTCAAATTCAACCTTGCAATGTGAATGTGATTCTCTTCACACTTTTCTGAGCTCCACCTGCCACTTCTCAGCCCTCGTCTGATTCTTGCATCAAGACAGGACAGGGAATAGAGCTGCTGCCTCATAGTGCTGGAGATGAAGGTCCAGCGCTGACCTCGGCTGCTGTCTGCACCATTACCCCTTAATCTCTGACAGTCCAGTGAAAACAATCCCAGCCTATCCACCCTCTCATTGTACATAACCTCTTCCCATTCCAGGCACCATCCCGGTAAATCTATTCTGCACTCTTTCCAGCACTACCACATTGAATTGAGTTAAATGTTCCCATCTATCACATTCACACTGCATATCTTTTGCATAAATTAGGTTAGTCAGATTTTGTATGCTCACACATTCTGAAGCATATACTTACATAATAAAGTGGCCACTGAGTGTACGTTTGTGGTCTTCTAATGCTGTAGCCTATCCAATTCAAGGTTCAACATGTTTTGCATTCAGAGATGCTCTTCCACACTCCACTGTTATAATATATGGTTATTTGAGTAACTGTTCCTTCCTATCAGCTTGAACTGGTCCGGCCATTCTCCCCGACCTATTTCATTATCAAGGCATTTTAACCCACAGAACTGCCACTTGCTGGATGTTTTTTATTTGTGTGTTCTTTTGCACCATCGTCTGTAAACTCTAGAGACTGTTGTGTGTGAAAATCCCAGGAGATCAGCAGTTTCTGAGATACTCAAACTACCCAGTCTGGCACCACCAGCCATTCCACAGTCAAAGTCACTTAGATCCACATTTCTTCTCCATTCTGATATTTGGCCTGAACAACAGCTGAACCTCTTGACCATGTCTGCATGCTTTTATGCACTGAGTTGCTGCCACACGATTGGCTGATTAAATGCTTGTGTTAATGAGCGGGTGTATTCATGTACCGAATAAAGTGGCCATAGAGTGTAGTTATTTGCTTGGTGAATGTATATTAGCCTTGAGACAGGATGGTGATCAGTCAGTGTCCAATTCACCTCTGTGCCATCCAGTGAAAGATGATTCACTTTCAGACTCTTCGTTATTATCTCCAATAATCAGAACTACAATTTTCTGGAATGCTTTAATAATTCTGAATTACCCAGAGATTTATTGCTGATAACTATACTTTCAAAACAGGTCCTCAGAAGGGTACCGTGAGATAATTAGCTTCAGAATAATCCCACAATGACTATGTTTTTATTTTTATTTCAAAGAAAATTGATTTTTTCAGATTAGCTTTTCGTCACATGTCCTCTGAAACATACAAAAGTGCATAATTTCTGTCAACAACCAACACATTCCAAATATGTACTGGGCATAGCCCACAAGTTTTGCCATGCTTCTGGTTTCAACATAGCATGCCTACAATGCAATAACTCTAACCTGTACATCTTTGGAATGTGAGAGGAAACCAGAACAGCCAGAAGAAACTCACACAGTCAAGTGGTGGAAATTGAACCTCGATCACTGACTGCTGGTATTGGAACAGTGTTATGCTAACCTCTATGCTACCATAATTTCCACTAAATTCACAATATGGCTATAATAACGTTAATTGTTGTCACATGCATTGGAGTAGTTTCATCGGCCTGATGGCTCATTCATGTTGACGTACAGTACCTGTATAAGATTTACGTTGTGGATGGAATGGAATCTATACTAAAGAGATTAGCTCAAAAATTTGAGAGAGGGGCTTCGCATGAACTAGGTTCTCAAAAACATAATCTTGAATTTAAGAGTGGAAGGGAAGTATCAATAAACAAGCAGGACGATATTTATCCTCTTCTATCTGCTCCATTATTCTGTTAATTTGAGTAGATGGGCTGAAGGGCCATTTCAGTGCAAAGTGATCAAAGTGGGCATGCTGTTGCTAAACTGGAGTGATTAGGGGTTTGATAGTTCGTTCAAGAACTGAATGGTTGAAGAAAAGAAGTTGTACTTGAACTTGGTGGTGTGGGTCACCAGTCTCTGTACCTCCTGCCCAAAGGGAGCTATGAGACGATGATATGGCCCAGATGGTGGGGATTTTGATAATGGATGTTGCCTTTTGAGATGCTGTGGAAAGTGTTTTAAAAATGCAAATTGCCTTTCCTTTTATCTCGGGAGCAGTTTGATTAGCAGGAGGTATATATCAAGTGAATTGGATCATTGAGGTGGGTTTCAGAGAGAGGGTAATTCTGTCCAGGGCTGAGTAGAGGAGCTAATCTCTAGATCCAAACTGGAGTAGGTGTCAAGAAGGATAGTCCAGGCTGTCAGACATTCCAGCTGAATAGATAACCTCATTTCAGTTTTGTAAATAGGAGATGTGAAAATCTATTGAACTCTTTGTGTATTTTTTCCATGTTCAGGTCTGACCTGTGACCGAACTTTTGCAATATCCTGTCACTTCAAAGATTCTGAGATTAGTTTTATTTGTCACATGTAGGTGAAAAACATTGCAACCTGCAGTAAAATGTATCCTTTGTGTCAGTGGTCAGCACAGTTTGAGGATGTGCAGAGGGCAGCCCGCAAATGTCACCTCACTTCCGGCACCAGAATGCCCGCAACTTACTAATCTTAACCTGTACATCTTTGGAATGTAGGAGGAAACTGGAACACCCAAAGGAAACCCATGAGGCTGTTGTGCAAGCTCCTTACAGACAGTGGGGAGAATTGAACTCCAATCAGTGGTGCGGTGATAATATTAAACTTTGCTACCATGCCATCCAAGCTAAGCTGTAGGTCTAGGCTTGAGTAGTGATCAGGGAGAACCATGAGGGTCGACAGACATCACAGCTGAATTGATGATCATGAATTTCGAAGGCAGACGCTGTAAAAGTACTCTGCGTGCTTTGATCAACATTCAGGTCTGATCCATGACCTGAATTTTATGATTCCCTGTCTTCTTCTCAACATCCCCAATAACCTTAAGTCTATCAGCATGAGCTCTAAATGAAAAATTCCCAGAACTGATAGCGGGCTGTGACGCAGTTGCAAATTTCGCTGCTTACACATGGTTCTCTCTTGAATACCCGGCTTGAATATTTAGTCTCCATCGCTCGTCCTGGAATTTGCAAAATTGAGAAAATATTTTCTCCCTTTCTGTTCACTGATTGACTTAATATCTCACAAAATTCAATCAGAGCTCCCCTTCCGTTCTAGGAAAACAGCCTTAGATTGCATGAAGTCACTTGTAAGTGTGATAAATCTTCATTGCCTCTATTCCTTTTAATAGATCTCCCTCAAGATCTTCAGGCTAGAACTGCTGACAATTGTCACAGTGTAACCAGGGCTTATTCTTGCTGCAGCACACTTTGTACCCAATTGTACAATTAAGATAAAAAACACATTTGCTCCCACGCACTAAATAAATGGGAAGCTGGAGGAAGCAAGGCAGAAAGCTTAAAGGAAATTGTTCACAGGGATGTACACTATTTTTACAATGGCATCAAATGACAGGATGTTCCTCAGTTCTGAGATTAACTGACAACAGAGCGATAGGGCTGGTCAGTCATTGGACACATGGATACCCATAGGTCATCTGCATTCATGCTTGTCGCTGCAGAGTATGAATTCATAAAATTCATCATAAGTCAGTAACTGAAATTAGATAATGAAATAGATAAATACATCACTAATTAGAAGCATGGATAACATCTCATCTCAACTCTTAAATGATTCCACAACGTATTGACTCACTTTCAAGGACTCTGCAACTCACGTGCTCAAGACTGCTTACTTAAAAATCTTTGTATCTATCAATATATCATAAAATAGCATAGAAATCTACAGCACATTACAGGCCCTTTGGCCCACAATGTTATGCCAACCATGTAACCTACTCTAGAAACTGTCTAGAATTACCTTACCACATAGCCCTCTATTTTCCTAAGCTCCATGTACCTTTCTAAGAGTCTCTTAAAAGACCCTATTGCATTCACATCTACCACCATCGCTGGCAGTGTGTTCCACATACCCACCAACCTGTGTCAAAAACTTACCTCTGACATCCCTTGTGTACCTGCTTCCAAGCACCTTGAAACTATGCCCCCTCGTGTTAGCCATTTCAGCCCTGGGAAAAAGCCTCCGACTAGCCACACAATCAATGCCTGTCATCATCTTATACACGTCTATCAAGTCACCTCTCATCCTCTGTCGCTCCAAGGAGAAAAGGTCAAGTTCACTCAACCTATTCTTATAAGGCACGTTCTCCAATCCAGGCAACGTTCCTGTAAATCTCCTCTGTACTCTCTCTATAGTATCCACATCCTTACCTGTAGTGAAGTGACCAGATCTGAACACAGTACTCCAAGTGGGGTCTGACTAAGTTCTTATATAGCTGTAACATTAGCTCACAGCTCTTGAACTCAATTGAACAGTTGATAAGGGCCATCACGCCATTTGCTTTCTTAACAACATTGGCAACCTGCGCAACAGCTTTGAGTGTTCTATGGACACAGACCCCAAGATCTCTCTGCAAAGATCATAACCGGAGGCTCAGCAGTCTCCTCCCTCACTTCCCACAGTACCCTGGGGTATACCTCCTACCTGACAGCCTTGTAATTTTCTAGAGCTCTAACAGTACCTAGTTTATTGAACCTTTCATAAGCTTTTCTTTTCCTCTTAACTAGATTTTTTACATCCTTTGGTTCTTTTACTTTACCATCCTTTCCCTTCCTCAATGGAACATACCTATGCAGAACGCCATGCAGATGTTCTCTGAACATTTGCCACATTTCTGCCATACGTTTCCCTGAGAATATCTGCTTCCAATTTATGCTCTCAAGTTCCTGCCTTATAGCATTATATTTCCCCCTACCCCAATTAAATGTTTCTCCAAATTGTCTGCTCCTATCCCTCTCCAGTACTATGGCAAAGGAGATAGAGTTGTGATCACTACCTCCAAAATGCTCTCCCACTGAGAGATATTGACAACAGCCTCTGACTGCTCAACCTCCCCTTCAACAATGTTCTACAACCACTCAGGGACATCCTGGACCCTGGCAGCCAGAAGGCAACACACTATCCTGGCATTTCTTTTGCTGCTGCAGAATCTCCTATCTGGCCCCTAACTACTGAGTTCTGAAGACTATTGCTCGGCCTGATTTCACCCTGCTCTTCTGAGGCTCAGAGCCAACCTTAGTGCTATTGGTCTGGCTGCAGCTCCCCTGCCCATATAGTTCATCCCCCTTACCAGTATCCTGTTGCTGAGGGGAATGGCCCCAGGGAACCCTGCACTGACTTCTTTCTCCCTTTACCTCTCAGTGTTCACCCATCTACTCCTGGAACTCTGCTCTCTGAGTGTAACCACCTGCTCAAAAGTCTCATCTATCAATTGCTCTGCCTTTCAAATGATCCTTAGTTCATCCAGCTCCAGCTCTAGCTCCATAATGTGGTCTTTCAGTTGCTGAGTTGGCTGCACTTTCCACAGATGTAGTCGTCAAGGAGACTGTCAGGTTCAACGAATTCCCACATCCTACAGGAGGAGCATTTCACTGCCATATCTGCCATCCTGTCTGCACTGTACTATGGGCAACTAAGACCAAATCATCAATCACGAAAGGAATAACCTACCCTTCTTACCAATTTCTTTGGCCTCTGCTCTTCTCATCAAAGCCTTTAAGTTTCCACTCTGACTCTAGCCTCCACTCCGACAACAACTGCCCCATTAGACCCCATCTCTCTTTTATGGCTTAAAATAAATGAAAAATCCCCGCGCGAGGAGAAAGAACTCACTGTGTTTGATGGAGCACGCCTGCCTTTCGCTGCCGCCAATGTCTCTACCATTTCCCACGCCTGAACACTGGCTCCTGTTTTTAGGAAAACCCCCACGCAAGGAGAAAGATCTCACCACATTTGGTGGTGCTACGCCTGCCTTCCACTACCGCAGATGCCTCTAATTATTCCCACACCTCAACTGGTAATACAATAATAAATCATTTATTTATTTAGTATTATTATATATGACTATTTTTATATCTATCTCTATTTATTTACTTATTTATTACCATTGTATTTGCAACAGTTTACGTTGTTTTGCACGTTTGTTGTTTGTCAGTCATCGTTTGTGTGCAGTTGTTCATTGATATATTATATTTCTGTGTTCTATCGTGAATGCCCGCAAGATAATAAATCTCAAGTTAGTATATCGTAATATTTTTTTTATTCTTCTTCCTTCTCTTCTAGTATTGCAGTATCATAGTATCTGTGAACTTGTAATGCAGCTGTGACATTGTAATTTCCTTTGGGATCAATAAAGTATCTATCTATTAGTCCAGTATATACTTTGTTAATAAATTTACTTTGAACTTTGAGTTTTGAAAATAGGGTCAAGGTGAAGAATTTATTAGACCTAAAGACTCTGCCCTATGTAATAGCTCATGACTTCAGAGAAGGAGTCAAATGAAGCGGAAAATGAAAAGATGTGATTATTATTATTATGAGTAGCATTGGAGCATAGAACATACAGCATGGAACAGCATAGGAAAAGGCCCTTCCGCCCACAATGTCAAATCAAACTAATTAAATTATAATGAAATGTCTAGCTAGACTAATTCCTTCGCCCTACAGAATATCCATAAGCCCCACCCATCCCCAGCACATTCATGCGCCCAACTAAGAGCCTCTTAATCACTTTTAAAGAAAAGTTTAAATATTAGCTTTATTTGTCACATTGAAATATACAGTGCTGTGCAGAAGCCTTAGGCACTTAAGTATGTATATATATCTAGAGATACAGAGTGCCTAAGACTTTTGCGCAGTACTGTACTGTAATAATTTGAAATATTGCACCGTACTGTTGCACCTGGAAGAAATCAGTGTAACCCCCTTACAGAGAGCAGCAGGAATTAACTCCGGCACAGTAGTGGTCCTGCAGTAGCGTGCCACCATTATCACATTTGCTTCCACCACCACACCTGGCAGTGCATTCAAGGCATCTACACGTCATCATTATTCTGTGCCATGTCGTATAATGTAGGCAATCATGTCTTCCACCTGTCTTTAAGACCTCCTTTACATTGTCCTTCGTATTCTTTTCTGTTTGTATGACTAGAATTGTTCTTGGCAATTTTTTCGACTGAACAGGTTTTCCATTGCCTTCTTTTAGGAAGAGTCTTTACAAGATGGCTGACCCCAGCCATTATTGATACTCTTTAGAGATTGCCTGGCATCAGTGATCACATAACCAGGACTTCTGATAAGCACCAGCTGCTCGTACGACCATCCACTTCCTGCTCCCATAGCTGCTCATGAACTTGGGGTGGGGGGAGGGTGCGGCTAAGCAGGTGCTACATCTTGTCGAAGGGTGATCTTTGGGCTAGCAAAGGGAAGGAGTGCCTTACACCTCCTTTGATAAAGACATATCACCACCAAAGGCACCACCACTCGTGTAAAAATACTTGTCCTACAATTCTCCTTCAAACTTACCCCTCTCACCTTAAATGTAAGTCATCCACTGGTAGATATTCTGACTCTGGGAAAAAGATACAGTGGTCTGTCTAAGTTTTTCATAAATATATAAGCTTCTATTTGATCTTCCCTCAGCCTCATCTGTTATGGATGTTGCATGTTTTCAGATGTTCAACAATTAGAATTTTGTACAAGAAAAAAGTAACTAAAGAGATAGCTACACAAAAAAATCAAAGTTATTGTATTTCCAGTATACCTCTGAAAGTGCGTATACCTATCATCTCCAAGTATTACCCTGTGTCAGAGATGTCTGTGCATTGATTCATTTCAGGACTAGAAACACAACAATTCTGCCATGGATGGTCTCAAGCACGACTGCGAATGGAGACTGGGCATGGAGCTAGCAAATCTATCCCATAAAACCCAGGGCTACAAAAATGCCTATAGAAGCTCCAAAGATCTCATCCCTGGGAGATGAAGGATCTTTGCCAAGAAGACATATGAAGAGGATTCTGGCGAGCTGCTGTGAGTGGCCTCTACCACAGTAGGGGCGATGGGCTGAAGAAGTAAACCAGAGACACAAGAAATTGCAGGAGCAGGAATCTGAGGTAACAAACAATATCCTGGAGGAACTCAGTGGGTTGAGCAGGATCTGTGGTGGGGGGAGGAATTGTCGAATCTACTGGTCAAAACCCTACATCAGTACTCAGTGGAGAAGGGAGATGGCCATTATAGTGAGAAAAGGGAGAGTGGTGAGAAAAGATTCCAAGGTGATTGATGGACTGTGGAGGGATGTGAGATGACAGGCAGATAGTGCCAGGTAGGAGAGGGGAGCTGGACTGGAGTAGATAGACTGTGACAGATGAATGGTAGATGGAGGCAGATTTGATATTGGCATTGGTATTGGTTTATTAGTCATAGAGGCGGAGAAACAGGCCCTGTGACCGAATCTCACTCATGGCTAAAGTATCATAATTCCAGGTGTTAATCCATGCTTTGAAATCGTCTGCCTTTTCTACAATGCTTCTTGCATTGAAATATACACAGCTCAGGACATTCATCACAGCATGCTCAACCTTTTGGTTCCTAACTTTGCCTGAGGTCTTCACAGCATCTGTCTCCACAACCTCTCCACTAACTGTTTTAACACTCTGATTCCCATCCCCCTACAACTAGTTTAAACCCCACTGAGTAGCATTAACAAACCTCCCCGTTAGGATATTAGTCCCTCTCCAGTTCATGTGCAAACCTTTTCTTCTGTACATGCCCCACCTTCCTTGGAAGAGAGACCAATGAACCAAAAATCTGAAGCCTTCCCTCCTACAGCAACTCCTTAGCCACATGCCAAACGGTATAATCTTCTTATTTCTGGCCTCAGTAACACTTTTCACAGGTAGCAGTCCTGAGATCACAGTCCTGGAGGTCCTGCCATTTAACTTAACACCTGATCTCACTTTGCAGAACTTTGTCACTCCTTTTAACCCATGTCATTGATACCTACATGGACCACGACCTCTGTCTGTTCACCCTCCCACTTAAGAATGCTGAGGACTTGATTTGAGATGACCCAGACCTTGGCAACCGGGGAGCAACATATCACCTGGTAATCCGGCTCTCATCCACAGAGCCTCATTTATTTTCCCCTAACTAACAAATCCCTTATCACCACAGCTTGGCTCTTCTCTCCCCTTCCCATCTGAATCGTAGAGTCAGACTCAGTGCTAGAGACTGGACCACTGTGACATTTTGCTGCTAGGTCAACCTCTGGTATTGTAATATGTACCAAGAATCTGTGCAAAGCTTGCCTTGCTTACTGGAAATTCTAAACATTCCAAAGACGTCCCAGTTAGGGTAATTGGTCCTGTGATTAGGCTGTGGTTAAACCGGTGGATTACTGGCTGTTACGGTGTGAAGGGCTGGAAGGGTCTGTTCCATACTGTATCTCAAAAACAAAATAAAATAAAACGTTCTTAGCATTCCCCTTATTATCATAGTCTGCAAAGCCATTGAAGGAGAAGCATTCATTGGCCACAGAGTCGGGTACTCTCTAAGTTCCAAGACAACTGACCATTGAAATTCAGGACTGAATATAAAGCAGTAGATCAGCTGCACATATCAGTGAAAGCAGTTTATTTAGACGAGGGTCCCGTAAGGCCACAGTGGGAGTATTGATTGCAGTGACAGGAAGCCCATCAGCAGGAGAAAGCAGTATATCTCTCAAGGAGAAATCAATCCACAGTCAGAACTGCCACAGTTTCCCCCATAACACTGCACAAAAACATCAGAGCACAGAGCAAAGAACGTTCATCCTCTCTGCTATTAAATCTCAAGGGTGCAAGGTTCAAGATTGTTTCATGTCATTTCCAGTACACAAGTGTAAAGGAGAACAAAATAATTGTTACTTCAGATCCAAAGCAGCACAAAAAAACAATGAGATAAAGAACACAATAATAACAAAAACACACAATAAATATAAATACATAAGATAGCTTATATACACAGATTGATTGTATGTTCACAAAATGAAATGGGAACTGAACTCTGAAGTCAAATGGCCCAAGCAGTAGGAGCATCGTGCTAACCACTACACTGCCGTGGCACCTCAAATGTGTAGCTACTTTCAAGCTATAATATACTTGGACCTAATTTCTTTCCTGAGATCTTGTCTGCATACTCTGTATCATAACATGGAACATAGAACTGCACGGTGTAAGAATAGGCCCTTCATTCCACAATGTTGTGCTGAACTAATTTCATTAGTTTATTAAATTAATTCCTTCTGGTTATAATTCAGCATTTTCTTGTGATCACAAGGCCTTGTTAGATATTGGTAACATGGGATACTGTAAATCCGGTTCACTGGTTCACTTGCGAGTCCGACGATGAGGAATGTGTGTCTCCTCGGTTGCTGTCTGGAGCAGTTCCTCGTGCCACAGGTTTGCCTGTTACGGTTGCCCAGGGGAGGAGACACCAGAGACAGTGTGTGAGAGAGTAGAGGTGTGGTGGGGTGTGCTGGAGTCCCAGCTGGGTTGGGAGCAGTCCCCCCCCCCCCCCACCAGTGCTGTCCCCCAGTGCCTACTCGGCAGAAGGTAGGATGATTGTGCCTGTCTGCGGCTGCATTAGCATCTGATGAGGACTGCTGTGCGCTTGCTCTTGCAGAAAAGTGGCTCCAGGACAACTTCCAAGCATCATCAATCTACAAGCCATGACACTCAGGGACTTGGGCTATGTTGTCTTTTATGTGACCGTGTGTTTTTTCTGCTATTATAATAATATGTCCTGTGTGCTGCGTGTGACTGTTGGTATTGTGTTTTTCGGACCTTGGCCGCGGAGGAACGCGGTTCCATTTGGCTATATGCATCTGTATGGTTGACTGATAATGAAACAATTAAATATCTCTCCATTTTCTGCATAGTCATCTATCTAGACTCCGAAATGTCTGTTGTATCTGCCTTCACAACCACCCCTGGTAGTTTATTCAAGGATGCCTACCCTATCTATGTCTCTCAAAATTTAAAAAGAACCTCTGTCAGGTCTCCCTCAGCCTCCAATGCTCCAGAAGAATAATTCAAGAATGTCCTGCCCTCTGACCCAGACAGATGGTGGAGTGTATATTGACTGATTGCATCAACACCTGGTCTGAAAAGACTAGGGCCCTTGAACAGGGAATCCTACAAAAAGTAGTGGATATGGCCCGGCCCAGTCCACCCCACCACTGAGCACATCTGCATGAAACTTTCTCACAGGAAAGCAGCACCCATTATCAGGGAGCCCACCACCCAGCACATACTCCTTTCTCCCTGTCACAATCAGGAGGGAGGTACAGGAGCCTCAGGACTCATGCCACTAGGTTCAGGAAGTTATTAACCCTCAACCGTCAGGTTCTTCAGCCAGTGGGACAACTTTACTAAACTTCAGATGCCCCGTCACTGAACTGTTCCCACGACCTCTGAACTCACTTTCAAAGACCCTTCATCTCATGTTCTCAATATTTATTGGTTATTTATTTATTACTATTTTTTTTTCTTTTATACTTTGTATGTTATCTTTTGCTCATTGCGTGTTTGTCTGTCCTGTTGGGTATTGTCTTTTATTGATTCTATTATGGTTCTTGGATTTACTGAGTATGCCCACAAGAAAATTAATCTCAGATTTGTATATGGTGGCATATATGTACTTTGACAATAAATTTATTATTAACTTTGAGCTTTGATCTTGGTGACAAGTGCTACATTATCACATTAACCTTGGAGGTTAATTTATGATTTACGAAAGGCATACTGTTGCTGTACCATTGTTTCAATAAAAGGTGTGCTGTTGCCAGCTGAACCATTATTATTTGGTTATTTGGCTCCATATAACCATATAACAATTACAGCACTGAAACAGGCCATCTCGGCCCTTCTAGTCCGTGCCGAATGCTTACTCTCACTTAGTCCCACCGACCTGCACTCAGCCCATAACCCTCCATTCCTTTCCTGTCCATATAGCTATCCAATTTAACTTTAAATGACAATATCGAACCTGCCTCTACCACTTCCGCTGGAAGCTCGTTCCACACAGCTACCAGTCTCTGAGTAAAGAAGTTCCCCCTCATGTTATCCCTGAACTTTTGCTCCCTAACTCTCAACTCATGTCCTCATGTTTGAATCTCCCCTACTCTCAATGGAAAAAGCCTATCCACGTCAACACTATCTATCCCCCTCATAATTTTAAATACCTCTATCAAGTCCTCCTCAACCTTCTACGCTCTAAAGAATAAAGACCCAGCTTGTTCAACCTTTCTCTGTAACTTAGATGCTGAAACCCAGGTAATATTCTAGTAAATCTTCTCTGTACTCTCTCTATTTTGTTGACATCTTTCCTATAATTCAGTGACCAGACTGTACACAATAAACTACTCCAAAAGCAGAAACCATAAAGAGCTGCACACACCTCATTTCTAGCATGGTATAGCATTGAATCCATGAATACTACCTCACTTATAATATATATTATTTGTTTTTTGCACAATATATGTATACTGTAATTGATTGCTTATTTATTTATTATTCTTATTATTTTTTCTTCTTCTTCTATATTATCTATTGCATTGAACTGCTGTTGCTAAATTAACGAATTTCAGGATACATACCAGTGATAATAAACTTGATTCCGATTCTGAGAGTGCAGTGTGTGAGATCTAGAGAAAGAAGCAGACTTTCTATAAAGAAAATGAAAGATATCCTGCAAGTCAAGGGCAATGTAAATTAAGATAATCAAGCGAGAGGACAGATAGTGTTACAATGGTGAGAACAAGATTCCCAGATGATATGGTGCCAGGGTCAGGGACATCTCAGATCCAGCCCACAGCTTTCTTAAGTGGGAGGATGAGCAGCTAGAGGTCATGGTCAACGTCAGCACCAATGAAATGGGTAGGACAAGTGACAAGGTTCTGCACAGGGTCTTCAGGCTGTTAGGTGCTAAGTTAAAGGGTAGGACCTCCAGGGCTGTGATCTCAGGATTTCTACTTATACCACACTTTAATATGTGGCTAAGAGGTTTGTAGAGCAGAAAGACAATTAACTTTTTAGATAACTGGGCTCGTTTCTAGGGAAGGTGGGACCTGTACAGATGAGACAATTTTCACCTGATCTGGATGATGACTAGTATCCAAGTGGGAAGGTTTGCTAGTGCTCCATAGGAGGGCTTAAACTAGAGTTGCAGGTAGATGAGAACCAGCACCAGTGGAGTGGTTGAGGAGAAAAATGTTGTTAAGCCTACATTCTAAGTCAGCAAGCAAAAGGTTGAGCACGATGGGACTAATGTTCCGAGCTGTGTATATTTCAATGCAAGGAGTATTGTATTAGGGCATCGATCAGCATGTGGAAATATGACATTGTAGCCCTTAATGAGACTTGGTTGAAGGAGGGACAGGACTGGCAGCTCAATATTCCAGGTTTCCATTGCTTTGGACATGATAAAGCAGGAGGGATCGGGGGTACGGTAGGTGTGGCATTACTAATCAGGGAAAATATCACAGCAGTGCTTAGTCAGGGCAGATTGGAGAGTTTGTCTAGTGAGTCCTTTTGGGTAGAACAGAGAATAAGAAAGGTATGACCAGGTTAATTATATAATGGACCACCTACCATCCACAGGATTTAATGGAGCAAATTTGAAGAGAGATTGCTGACTGTTGCAAGAAACATAAGTTTGTGATAGTACATTTTAACTTTCCACATATTGACTAGGAATTCCATACTGTAAAAGGACTAGGTTGGATAGAGTTTGTAAAATGTATTCAGCAAAAGTTTCCTTCATCAGTACATAGAATATAGAATAGTACAGCACAGTACAGGCCCTTCGGCCCACAATGTTGTGCTGACCCTCAAACCCTGCCTCCCATATAAGCCAACACCTTAAATTCCTCCATATTCCTGTCTAGTAGTCTCCTAAATTTCACTAGTGTATCTGCCTCCACCACTGACTCAGGCAGTGCATTCCACACACCAACCACTCTCTGAGTAAAAAACCTTCCTCTAATATCCCCCTTGAACTTCCCACCCCTTACCTTAAAGCCATGTCTTCTTGTATTGAGCAGTGGTGCCCTGGGGAAGAGGCACTGGCTAGACACTATCTATTCCTCTTATTATCTTGTACACCTTTATCATGTCTCCTCTCATCCTCCTTCTCTCCAAAGAGTAAAGCCCTAGCTCCCTTAATCTCTGATCATAATGCATACTTTCTAAACCAGACAGCATCCTGGTAAATCTCCTCTGTATCCTTTCCAATGCTTCCACATCCTTCCTATAATGAGGTGACCAGAACTGGACACAGTACTCCAAGTGTGGCCTAACCAGAGTTTTATAGAGCTGCATCATTACATCACGACTCTTAAACTCTATCCCTTGACTTATGAAAGCTAACACCCCATCAGATTTCTTAACTACCCTATCCACCTGTGAGGTAACTTTCAGGGATCTGTGGACATGTACCCCGAGATCCCTCTGCTCCTCTACACTAGCAAGTATCCTACCATTTACTTTATACTCTGCCTTGGAGTTTGTCCTTCCAAAGTGTACCACCTCGCACTTCTCTGGGTTGAACTCCATCTGCCACTTCTCAGCCCACTCCTACATCCTATCAATGTCTCTCTGCAATCTTTGACGATCCTCTACATTATCTACAACACCACCAACCTTTGTGTCGTCTGCAAACTTGCCAACCCGCCCTTCTACCCTCACATCCAGGTCGTTAATAAAAATCACGAAAAGTAGAGGTCCCAGAAGAGATCCTTGTGGGACACCACTAGTCACAATCCTCCAATCTGAATGTACTCCCTCCACCACCACCCTCTGCCTTCTGCAGGCAATCCAATTCTGAATCCACCTGGCCAAACTTCCCTGGATCCCATGCCTTCTAACTTTCTGAATAAGCCTACCGAAGTCCCAATGAAATACTGTGATACCAAAACTGCTATTAGGGATGAGACAGGGCAAGTGACAGAAATTTGTGTATGGGAACATTTCATATCAGGTGTTCACAATGCCATTTGTTGCAAGGACATTATGGAAAAGAATAAGTCTAGTCTTTGAGTTCAGATTGTAAATTGGAGCAAGGCCAATTTGGATGGCACCAGAAAGGATCTGGAAAGTGTGGATTGGGACAGGCTGTTTTCTGGCACATGTGTACTTGATAAGTGAGAGGCCTTCAAAAGTGAAATTTTGAGAGTACAGAGTTACCAACTAGTGGGGATATTCAAGGATATTTTTAACCTCCCACTGCAACAGGCAGAAGTTCCCACTCTCTTCAAAAGGCAACAATTATAACAGTGCCTGATAAGAATAATGTGGGCTGCCTTAATGACTATCGCCCTGTAGCACTCACATCGACAGTGATAAAATGCTTAGAATGTCATAAGGCGGTGGCTGGGAACGGATCCAAGTGCAAGAAACAGGCACTGAAGTACTAGGGACAGGACTAGGATGCAGGGTGATGGCAAGGACATGGACAGGAAAACCAGGAACCTGGAACAGGACTGAACAAGAGAGCTAGAGGCCTGGGATTGGACTCCGAGCCAGAGTCTGGACAAGGACCCAGTACCTGGGTCTTGCCTCTGGCTCAGACTCCAGAACTAGGCAAAGACGAGGCTTGGCAGGCAGGCAGGACGAGGCTGGAGTCTTCAGGCTAGAAGCTAGAGGCTAGAGACTTGCCTTGGCTTGGCAAGAGGCTCGAGGCTAGAGACTTGCCTTGGCTTGGCAAGCAGCTAGAGGCTGGAGTCTACAGGCTCGAGGCCAGGCAAGAGATGAGGCGAGGCTTGGCAGGAGACTGGAGACTTGAGACTACAGGCGGGGCTTGGCAGGAGGCTCGAGGCTAGAGACTTGCCTTGGCTTGGCAAGCAGCTAGAGGCTGGAGTCTACAGGCTCGAGGCCAGGCAAGAGATGAGGCGAGGCTTGGCAGGAGACTGGAGACTTGAGACTACAGGCGGGGCTTGGCAGGAGGCTGGAGGCCGGAGACTTGAGGCGAGGCCGGAGGCTGGAGACTTGAGGCGAGGCTGGAGGCCGGAGGCTGGAGACTTGAGGCGAGGCTGGAGGCCAGAGGCTGGAGACTTGAGGCGAGGCTGGAGACTTGAGGCGAGGCCGGAGGCTGGAGGCCTGAGGCGAGGCGAGGCCGGAGGCTGGAGGCCTGAGGCGAGGCGAGGCCGGAGGCTGGAGGCCTGAGGCGAGGCGAGGCCGGAGGCTGGAGACCTGAGGCGAGGCGAGGCCGGAGGCTGGAGGCCTGAGGCGAGGCGAGGCCGGAGGCTGGAGGCCTGAGGCGAGGCGAGGCCGGAGGCTGGAGGCCTGAGGCGAGGCGAGGCCGGAGGCTGGAGGCCTGAGGCGAGGCGAGGCCGGAGGCTGGAGGCCTGAGGCGAGGCGAGGCCGGAGGCTGGAGGCCTGAGGCGAGGCGAGGCCGGAGGCTGGAGGCCTGAGGCGAGGCGAGGCCGGAGGCTGGAGGCCTGAGGCGAGGCGAGGCCGGAGGCTGGAGGCCTGAGGCGAGGCGAGGCCGGAGGCTGGAGGCCTGAGGCGAGGCGAGGCCGGAGGCTGGAGGCCTGAGGCGAGGCGAGGCCGGAGGCTGGAGACCTGAGGCGAGGCGAGGCCGGAGGCTGGAGACCTGAGGCGAGGCGAGGCCGGAGGCTGGAGACCTGAGGCGAGGCGAGGCCGGAGGCTGGAGACCTGAGGCGAGGCGAGGCCGGAGGCTGGAGACCTGAGGCGAGGCGAGGCCGGAGGCTGGAGACCTGAGGCGAGGCGAGGCCGGAGGCTGGAGACCTGAGGCGAGGCGAGGCCGGAGGCTGGAGACCTGAGGCGAGGCGAGGCCGGAGGCTGGAGACCTGAGGCGAGGCGAGGCCGGAGGCTGGAGACCTGAGGCGAGGCGAGGCCGGAGGCTGGAGACCTGAGGCGAGGCGAGGCCGGAGGCTGGAGACCTGAGGCGAGGCGAGGCCGGAGGCTGGAGACTTGAGGCGAGGCGAGGCCGGAGGCTGGAGAATTGGCTCAGCTTGGCAAGAGGCTAAAGGCTGGAGTCTACAAACTCGAAGATAGGCAAGAGACGAGGTGAGGCTTGGCAGGAGGCTGGAGACTTGAGACTAGAGGCTGGAGGCAGCAACCTTGAGGAGAGGCTGGAGGCTGGAGACTTGAGGCGAGTCTTGGCTCCTCCTGAGCAGGGCGCAGATCACCTGGACAGGGCGCGGATCACCACCTGACAGAGGCAAGGGACAGGAAGGGACAGAACCAACCCCAGGTAACGGCAAGACGGCCTGACTTACCTGGGTGGAGGCAAGGAACAGTAAAGGAGCTAGGTACAGGGTGGCTCCAGGAGCAGACAGCAAGACAAGGCAAGGCTACTGGCAAAGGAAGGCAAGATGAGAACTTCAGCTGAGGCGAGAATTACCGGCAAGACAAGGCAGGGCTTCAGGCGAGGAAACAGAAGGCAGGGGAAGGGATACAAGGAGTAAGGACAAGAACAATCCAGCAGCCACGCCCTGGTCTCTGGAGGTATTTATGCAGCCAGCCCCAACGAGCATCAGCTGCCTCAATTAGTTCAACAAGGACAGAAACAGGGTAGATAGCAAAACCTGGAGCAAGGGTCGATGGACCGGACCGTGAAACGGAATATGGACTTCATGGACTGGGCTATGACAGTAGCTTCCCCCCCCCACCCCCACAGGAGCCTGTGGGTGACTAAACAGGGTATCCAGGCTATGGACGACCCGGTTGGGTGGGAGGGTATGTAACAGAAAGGAACCCTGGGTGGCAAGAGGAAAACAACAGTGTCTGTGTCACTGGGTCCATGGGTAGCTGGATCGTTCTGTCATATGGCTGTGGCTGGTACGGATCCAAGTGCAAGACACAGACACTGAAGTACTAGGGACAGGACTAGGACACAGGGCAATGGCAAGGACATGGACAGGAAAACCAGGAACCTGGAACAGGACTGAACAAGCGAGCTAGAGGCCCAGGCTTGGATTCCAAGCCAGAGAATGGACAAGGACCCAGTACCTGGGTCTTGCCTCTGGCTCAGACACAAGAACTCGGCAAGGACGAGGTTTGGCAGGCAGGCAGGATGAGGCTGGAGTCTTCAGGCTAGAAGCTAGACGCTAGAGACTTGGCTTGGCTAGGCAAGAGGCTCAAGGCTAGAGGCTAGGCAAGAAGCTCGATGCTACAGACTTGGCTCGGCTTGGCAAGAGGCTAGAGGCTAAAGGCTGGAGTCTACAAGCTCGAAGATAGGCAAGAGACGAGGTGAGGCTTGGCAGGACGCTGGAGGCTGGAGACTAGAGGCGAGAGGAGGCAGGAGGCTGGAGGCCAGAGACTAGAGGCGAGAGGAGGCTGGAGGCTGGAGGCCGGAGACTAGAGGCGAGAGGAGGCTGGAGGCTGGAGACTAGAGGCGAGAGGAGGCTGGAGGCTGGAGGCTGGAGACTAGAGGCGAGAGGAGACTGGAGGCTGGAGGCTGGAGACTAGAGGCGAGAGGAGACTGGAGGCTGGAGACTAGAGGCGAGAGGAGGCTGGAGGCTGGAGACTAGAGGTGAGAGGAGGCTGGAGGCTGGAGACTAGAGGCGAGGCTGGACGCTGGAGACGCGAGGCTGGACGCTGGAGGCAGGAGACGCGAGGCGAGGCTGGAGGCAGGAGACGCGAGGCGAAGCTGGAGGCAGGAGACGCGAGGCGAGGCAAGGCTGGAGGCTGGAGACTTGATGCGAGGCGAGGCTGGAGGCTGGAGACTTGGCTCGGCTTGGCAAGAGGCTAGAGGCTAAAGGCTGGAGTCTACAAGCTCGAAGATAGGCAAGAGACGAGGTGAGGCTTGGCAGGAGGCTGGAGGCTGGAGACTAGAGGCAAAAGGAGGCTGGAGGCTGGAGACTAGAGACTAGAGACTAGAGGCGAGAGGAGGCTGGAGGCTGGAGACTGGAGGCGAGAGGAGGCTGGAGGCTGGAGACTAGAGGCGAGAGGAGGCTGGAGGCTGGAGGCTGGAGACTAGAGGCGAGAGACTAGAGGCGAGAGGAGGCTGGAGGCTGGAGACTGGAGGCGAGAGGAGGCTGGAGGCGAGAGGAGGCTGGAGGCTGGAGACTAGAGGCGAGAGGAGGCTGGAGGCTGGAGGCTGGAGACTAGAGGCGAGAGGAGGCTGGAGGCTGGAGACTAGAGGCGAGAGGAGGCTGGAGGCTGGAGACTAGAGGCGAGAGGAGGCTGGAGGCTGGAGGCTGGAGACTAGAGGCGGGAGGAGGCTGAAGGCTGGAGGCTGGAGACTAGAGGCGAGAGGAGGCTGGAGGCTGGAGGCTGGAGACGCGAGGCGAGGCTGGAGGCTGGAGACGCGAGGCGAGGCTGGAGGCTGGAGACGCGAGGCGAGGCTGGAGGCTGGAGACGCGAGGCGAGGCTGGAGGCAGGAGACGCGAGGCGAGGCTGGAGGCAGGAGACGCGAGGCGAGGCTGGAGGCAGGAGACGCGAGGCGAGGCTGGAGGCAGGAGACGCGAGGCGAGGCTGGAGGCAGGAGACTTGATGCGAGGCGAGGCTGGAGGCTGGAGACTTGGCTCGGCTTGGCAAGAGGCTAGAGGCTAAAGGCTGGAGTCTACAAGCTCGAAGATAGGCAAGAGACGAGGTGAGGCTTGGCAGGAGGCTGGAGACTAGAGACTAGAGGCGAGAGGAGGCTGGAGGCTGGAGGCTGGAGACTAGAGGCGAGAGGAGGCTGGAGGCTGGAGACTAGAGGCGAGAGGAGGCTGGAGGCTGGAGACTAGAAGCGAGAGGAGACTGGAGGCTGGAGACTAGAGGCGAGAGGAGGCTGGAGGCTGGAGACTAGAGGCGAGAGGAGGCTGGAGGCTGGAGACTAGAGGCGAGAGGAGGCTGGAGGCTGGAGGCTGAGACTAGAGGCGAGAGGAGGCTGGAGGCTGGAGACTAGAGGCGAGAGGAGGCTAGAGGCTGGAGACGCGAGGCGAGGCTGGAGGCTGGAGACGCGAGGCGAGGCTGGAGGCTGGAGACGCGAGGCGAGGCTGGAGGCTGGAGACGCGAGGCGAGGCTGGAGGCTGGAGACGCGAGGCTGGGCGCTGGAGACGCGAGGCGAGGCTGGAGGCAGGAGACGCGAGGCGAGGCTGGAGGCAGGAGACGCGAGGCGAGGCTGGAGACGCGAGGCGAGGCTGGAGGCTGGAGACGCGAGGCGAGGCTGGAGGCAGGAGACGCGAGGCGAGGCTGGAGGCAGGAGACGCGAGGCGAGGCTGGAGGCAGGAGACGCGAGGCGAGGCTGGAGGCAGGAGACGCGAGGCGAGGCTGGAGGCAGGAGACTTGATGCGAGGCTGGAGGCTGGAGACTTGGCTCGGCTTGGCAAGAGGCTAGAGGCTAAAGGCTGGAGTCTACAAGCTCGAAGATAGGCAAGAGACGAGGTGAGGCTTGGCAGGAGGCTGGAGGCTGGAGACTAGAAGCGAAAGGAGGCTGGAGGCTGGAGACTAGAGACTAGAGACTAGAGGCGAGAGGAGGCTGGAGGCTGGAGACTGGAGGCGAGAGGAAGCTGGAGGCTGGAGACTAGAGGCGAGAGGAGGCTGGAGGCTGGAGGCTGGAGACTAGAGGCGAGAGACTAGAGGCGAGAGGAGGCTGGAGGCTGGAGACTAGAGGCGAGAGGAGGCTGGAGGCTGGAGACTAGAGGCGGGAGGAGGCTGAAGGCTGGAGGCTGGAGACTAGAGGCGAGAGGAGGCTGGAGGCTGGAGACGCGAGGCGAGGCTGGAGGCTGGAGACGCGAGGCGAGGCTGGAGGCTGGAGACGCGAGGCGAGGCTGGAGGCTGGAGACGCGAGGCGAGGCTGGAGGCTGGAGACGCGAGGCGAGGCTGGAGGCAGGAGACGCGAGGCGAGGCTGGAGGCAGGAGACGCGAGGCGAGGCTGGAGGCAGGAGACTTGATGCGAGGCGAGGCTGGAGGCTGGAGACTTGGCTCGGCTTGGCAAGAGGCTAGAGGCTAAAGGCTGGAGTCTACAAGCTCGAAGATAGGCAAGAGACGAGGTTAGGCTTGGCAGGAGGCTGGAGACTAGAGACTAGAGGCGAGAGGAGGCTGGAGGCTGGAGGCTGGAGGCTGGAGACTAGAGGCGAGAGGAGGCTGGAGGCTGGAGACTAGAGGCGAGAGGAGGCTGGAGGCTGGAGACTAGAGGCGAGAGGAGGCTGGAGGCTGGAGACTAGAGGCGAGAGGAGGCTGGAGACTAGAGGCGAGAGGAGGCTGGAGGCTGGAGACTAGAGGCGAGAGGAGGCTGGAGGCTGGAGGCTGAGACTAGAGGCGAGAGGAGGCTGGAGGCTGGAGGCTGGAGACTAGAGGCGAGAGGAGGCTGGAGGCTGGAGACGCGAGGCGAGGCTGGAGGCAGGAGACGCGAGGCGAGGCTGGAGGCAGGAGACGCGAGGCGAGGCTGGAGGCAGGAGACGCGAGGCGAGGCTGGAGGCAGGAGACTTGATGCGAGGCTGGAGGCTGGAGACTTGGCTCGGCTTGGCAAGAGGCTAGAGGCTAAAGGCTGGAGTCTACAAGCTCGAAGATAGGCAAGAGACGAGGTGAGGCTTGGCAGGAGGCTGGAGGCTGGAGACTAGAAGCGAAAGGAGGCTGGAGACTAGAGACTAGAGACTAGAGGCGAGAGGAGGCTGGAGGCTGGAGACTGGAGGCGAGAGGAAGCTGGAGGCTGGAGACTAGAGGCGAGAGGAGGCTGGAGGCTGGAGGCTGGAGACTAGAGGCGAGAGACTAGAGGCGAGAGGAGGCTGGAGGCTGGAGACTAGAGGCGAGAGGAGGCTGGAGGCTGGAGACTAGAGGCGGGAGGAGGCTGAAGGCTGGAGGCTGGAGACTAGAGGCGAGAGGAGGCTGGAGGCTGGAGACGCGAGGCGAGGCTGGAGGCTGGAGACGCGAGGCGAGGCTGGAGGCTGGAGACGCGAGGCGAGGCTGGAGGCTGGAGACGCGAGGCGAGGCTGGAGGCTGGAGACGCGAGGCGAGGCTGGAGGCTGGAGACGCGAGGCGAGGCTGGAGGCTGGAGACGCGAGGCGAGGCTGGAGGCTGGAGACGCGAGGCGAGGCTGGAGGCTGGAGACGCGAGGCGAGGCTGGAGGCTGGAGACGCGAGGCGAGGCTGGAGGCAGGAGACGCGAGGCGAGGCTGGAGGCAGGAGACGCGAGGCGAGGCTGGAGGCAGGAGACGCGAGGCGAGGCTGGAGGCAGGAGACTTGATGCGAGGCGAGGCTGGAGGCTGGAGACTTGGCTCGGCTTGGCAAGAGGCTAGAGGCTAAAGGCTGGAGTCTACAAGCTCGAAGATAGGCAAGAGACGAGGTTAGGCTTGGCAGGAGGCTGGAGACTAGAGACTAGAGGCGAGAGGAGGCTGGAGGCTGGAGGCTGGAGGCTGGAGACTAGAGGCGAGAGGAGGCTGGAGGCTGGAGACTAGAGGCGAGAGGAGGCTGGAGGCTGGAGACTAGAGGCGAGAGGAGGCTGGAGGCTGGAGACTAGAAGCGAGAGGAGGCTGGAGACTAGAGGCGAGAGGAGGCTGGAGGCTGGAGACTAGAGGCGAGAGGAGGCTGGAGGCTGGAGGCTGAGACTAGAGGCGAGAGGAGGCTGGAGGCTGGAGGCTGGAGACTAGAGGCGAGAGGAGGCTGGAGGCTGGAGACGCGAGGCGAGGCTGGAGGCTGGAGACGCGAGGCGAGGCTGGAGGCTGGAGACGCGAGGCGAGGCTGGAGGCTGGAGACGCGAGGCGAGGCTGGAGACGCGAGGCGAGGCTGGAGGCTGGAGACGCGAGGCGAGGCTGGAGGCTGGAGACGCGAGGCGAGGCTGGAGGCAGGAGACGCGAGGCGAGGCTGGAGGCAGGAGACGCGAGGCGAGGCTGGAGGCAGGAGACGCGAGGCGAGGCTGGAGGCAGGAGACGCGAGGCGAGGCTGGAGGCAGGAGACGCGAGGCGAGGCTGGAGGCAGGAGACGCGAGGCGAGGCTGGAGGCTGGAGGCTGGAGACTTGGCTCGGCTTGGCAAGAGGCTAGAGGCTAAAGGCTGGAGTCTACAAGCTCGAAGATAGGCAAGAGACGAGGTGAGGCTTGGCAGGAGGCTGGAGGCTGGAGACTAGAGGCGAAAGGAGGCTGGAGGCTGGAGGCTGGAGACTAGAGACTAGAGGCGAGAGGAGGCTGGAGGCTGGAGACTAGAAGCGAGAGGAGACTGGAGGCTGGAGACTAGAGGCAAGAGGAGGCTGGAGACTAGAGGCGAGAGGAGGCTGGAGGCTGGAGGCTGAGACTAGAGGCGAGAGGAGGCTGGAGGCTGGAGACTAGAGGCGAGAGGAGGCTGGAGGCTGGAGACTAGAGGCGAGAGGAGACTGGAGGCTGGAGACTAGAGGCGAGAGGAGGCTGGAGGCTGGAGACTAGAGGCGAGAGGAGGCTGGAGGCTGGAGGCTGAGACTAGAGGCGAGAGGAGGCTGGAGGCTGGAGACTAGAGGCGAGAGGAGGCTAGAGGCTGGAGACGCGAGGCGAGGCTGGAGGCTGGAGACGCGAGGCGAGGCTGGAGGCAGGAGACGCGAGGCGAGGCTGGAGGCAGGAGACGCGAGGCGAGGCTGGAGGCAGGAGACGCGAGGCGAGGCTGGAGGCTGGAGACGCGAGGCGAGGCTGGAGGCTGGAGACGCGAGGCGAGGCTGGAGGCTGGAGACGCGAGGCGAGGCTGGACGCTGGAGACGCGAGGCGAGGCTGGACGCTGGAGACGCGAGGCTGGACGCTGGAGGCAGGAGACGCGAGGCGAGGCTGGAGGCAGGAGACGCGAGGCGAGGCTGGAGGCAGGAGACGCGAGGCGAGGCTGGAGGCAGGAGACGCGAGGCGAGGCTGGAGGCAGGAGACGCGAGGCGAGGCTGGAGGCAGGAGACGCGAGGCGAGGCTGGAGGCAGGAGACGCGAGGCGAGGCTGGAGGCAGGAGACGCGAGGCGAGGCTGGAGGCAGGAGACGCGAGGCGAGGCTGGAGGCTGGAGACTTGATGCGAGGCTGGAGGCTGGAGACTTGGCTCGGCTTGGCAAGAGGCTAGAGGCTAAAGGCTGGAGTCTACAAGCTCGAAGATAGGCAAGAGACGAGGTGAGGCTTGGCAGGAGGCTGGAGGCTGGAGACTAGAGGCGAAAGGAGGCTGGAGGCTGGAGGCTAGAGGCGAGAGGAGGCTGGAGGCTGGAGGCTGGAGACTAGAGGCGAGAGGAGGCTGGAGGCTGGAGACTAGAGGCGAGAGGAGGCTGGAGGCTGGAGACGCGAGGCGAGGCTGGAGGCAGGAGACGCGAGGCGAGGCGAGGCTGGAGACTTGATGCAAGGCGAGGCTGGAGGCTGGAGACTTGAGGCGAGGCTTGTCTCCTCCTGGGCAGGGCGTAGATCACCACCCGACAGAGGCAAGGGACAGGAAGGGACAGAACCAAACACAGGTAATGGCAAGACGGCCTGGCTTACCTGGGCGGAGGCAAGGGACAGGAAAGGAGCTAGGTACAGGGTTGCTCCAGGACCAGGCAGCAAGACAAGGCAAGTCTACTGGCAAAGCAAGGCAAGACAAGAACTTCAGGTGAGGCGAGAGTTACTGACAGGGCAGGGCAGGGCAGGGCAGGGCAGGGCAGGGCAGGGCTTCAGGTGAGGAAACAGAAGGCAGAGCAAGAAGTAAGAACAATCCAGCAGCCACGCGTGGGTCTCTGAAGGTATTTATGCAGCAGCTCCAGCGAGCATCAGCTGCCTCAATTAGCTCACAAGGACAGAAACAGGGTAGACAGGAAAACCTGGAGCAAGGTTGATGGACCGGACCGTGAACCGGAATATGGACTTCGTGGACCGGACTATGACATTGAGAGGTTGGTTATAACTAGATTGAACTCCTGCCTCAGCAAGGACCTGAACCCATTGCAATTTGCCTATCGCCACAATAGATCAACGGCAGATGCAATGTCAATGGCTCTTCACAGGGATTTAGACAACACAAACACCGATGTCAGGAAGCTGTTCATCAGCTATAGCTCAGCATTTAACACCATCATTCCCACAATCCTGACTGAGAAGTTGCAGAACCTGGGCCTCTGTACCTCCCTCTGCAATTGGATCCTCAGTTTCCTAAACGGAAGACCACAGCCTGTGTGGATTGGTGATAACATATCCTCCTCACTGACGATCAACACTGGCCGACCTCAGGGCTTAGCCCACTGTTCTACTCTCTGTATACACATGATTGTGTGTCTAGGCATAGCTCAAATACTATCTAAAAATTTGCTGATGATACAACCATTGTTGGTAAAATCTTAGGTGGTGACGAGAGGGCGTACAGGAGTGAGATATATCAACTAGTGGAGTAGTGCCGCTGCAATAACCTGGCACTTAACATCAGTAAAACGGAAGAGCTGATTGTGGACTTCAGGAAGGGTAAGACAAAGGAACACATACCAATCTTCATAGAGGGATCAGAAGTGGAGAGCCTGAGCAGCTTCAAGTTCCTTGGTGTGAAGATCTCTGAGGATCTAACCTGGTCTCAACATATTGATGCAGTTATAAAGAAGGCAAGACAGTGGCTATACTTTATTAGGAGTTTGAAGAGATCTAGCATGTCAACAAATACACTCAAAAAATTCTATAGTTGTACCATGGAGAGCATTCTGACAGGCTGCATCACTGTCTGGTATGGAGGGGCTACTGCACAGGACCGAAAGAAGCTGCAGAAGGTTGTAAATCTAGTCAGCTCCATCTTGTGCACTAGCTTACAAAGTACCCAGGACATCTATAGGGAGTGGTGTCTCAGAAAGGCAGTGTCTATTATTAAGGACATCCAGCACCCAGGGCATGTCCTTTTCTCACTGTTACCATCAGGTAGGAGATACAGAAGCCTGAAGGCACACCCTCAGTGATTCAGGAACAGGTTCTTCCCCTCTGCTGTCCGATTCCTTAATGGACATTGAAGCCTTGGACACTACCTCACTTTTTTAATATACAGTATTTCTGTTTTTGCACATTTTTAAAAATCTATTCAATATATGTAATTGATTTACTTGCTTATTTATTATTATGTTTTATTTTTTCTCTCTCTCTGCTAGACTATGTATTACATTGAACTGCTGCTTCTCAGTTAACAAATTTCATTTCAGTGCCGGTGATAATAAACCTGATTCGGATTCTGATTTTGTATGCTCCTGTCAGAATAAAAAGCAAAAATAACATGTTTAGGGAATCTTGTTTTTTGAGAGATACCGAGGCCCTGGTTAAGAAAGAGAAGGAGGTATAGGCACGCAGAAATGCGTGAGAAGTGTAAGAAATGCAAGAGACACTTAAGAAGAAATCAGGACGGCTAAAACAACACATGCAGTTTCCCTAGAGAACACAGTGAAGGAGAACCATCAGGGCTTCTACAGATATATTAAGAGCAAAAGATTTTAAGGGACAAAATTGGTCCTCTGGAACATTGGAGTGGTAATCTATGTGTGGAGCCAAAAGAGATGGGGGAAATCTTAAATGGATTTTTTGGAATCCATTTACTCAGAAAATGGATACAGAGTCTATAGATGTGAGGCAAGGCAGCAGCAAGGTCGTGGACTCTATACAGATTACATTGGAGGAGGTGTTTGCTGTTTTGAGGATAATTAGAGTGGATAGATCACCAGGGGCTGACAAGGTGTTCCCTGGGACCCTGTGGGAGGCTTGTGCAAAAGTTGCATGGGTCCAAGCAGAGATGTGTAAAACATTCTTGGCAACAGGTCAAGTACCAGAGGATCCGAGGACAACTATTGTTGTTCTATCGTCTCAGAAAGTCTCTAAGAATAAGACAGGAAATTGTAGGCTCGTGAGACTGACAAAAATAGTGGGAAAGTTATTTGAAATTATTACAAGGGACCAGATTTATATGTTTTTTGAATAGACAGGGACTGATTAGGGATTTTCAACATGACATTGTGCATGGTAAGTCATGCATAATAAACCTTATTGAGATTTTCCAGGAAGTTACCAAGAACGTTGATGAAGGCAAGGTAGTAGATGTTGTCTACATGGATTTTACCTCAAAGAGGACCAGAACCTTGTCCTAGGGTTTGGAAGCTTGCATGCCTCAATGAGCCAGAGAGCTATGTTCACTAGGGTCAGGGCATAATGGTTTGGCTCTTGATAGGGTTATCCATGCCAAACAGGTCATAGGGTAGAGGCCAGACTAAGAGTGGTCCACTGGTCCTCAAGGTTTGGGGAATCAAGCAGGCTGGTAAAACAAAATTGTTATGAAAACAACAATGATGATTCTTTCTACATTGGAGGGCAGCAGTATTCCTAAGTCTCCACTCAGGACTTGCAAGATTAACAGCAGTACAAATTGAGCTGCTGACATGATAAAGGAAGCTCTCAGCACTGTCAGAGATGGAGGACCTTCATTGCTGTTTGAACTGCTAAGGCGTAATGGTTAGTAGAAAGACACAAACTTCAGCAAGGCCTTTCATAAGGTCTTGTATGAGAGGTTGGTCAAGAAGGTTCGGAGATTTGGTATTTAATATAATGTAGTAAATTGGATTAAGCATTGGCTTTGTGGAAGAAGCCAGACAGTAGTTGCAGTTAGTTACCCCTCTGACTGGAGGCCTGTGACTAGTGGTGTGCTGGGTCCATTGTTATTGATCGCTTATATCAATCCTCTGGATAATAATGTGGAAACTGAATCAGCAAATTTGTGGGTGTCAGCATGTTTGGGGGCGTAGTGGACAGCGAGTAAGACTATCAAAGCTTGCAGCGGGATTTGTACCAGTTGAAAAAATGGGCTGACAAATGGCAGATGGAATTTAATACAGGCAAGTACGAGGTGTTGCACTTGGGTAGGACCAACCAGGGTAGGTCTTACATGTTGAAAAGTAGGCCACTGAGGAGTGTTGTGGAACAAAGAGATCTGGGAATACAGATCCACCATTCATTGAAAGTGGTGTCACGGGGAGATATGATTATAAATAAAGCTTTTGGTGTGTTGGCCTTCATAAATCAATCTATTGAGTACAGGAGTCAGGATGTTTTGTTGAAATTGTATAAGATGTTGGTGAGGCCTAATTTGAGGTATTGTGTCCAGTTTTGATCACCTACCTACATGAAAGATGTAAAAAAGTAAAAAGAATGCAGAGGAAATTTACAAGGATGATGCTGGGATTTATGGACCTGAGTGATAGGAAAAGGATGAATAGGTTAGGACCTTATTCCCTAAAATGTAGAAGACTGAGGGGAGATTTAACAGAGGTATACAAAATTATGAGAGTTATAGATAGAGGAAAGGTAAGCAAGCTTTTTCCACTGAGGTTAGGTGAGGCTAGAACTAGAGGTCATGGGTTAAGGGTGAAAGGTGAAACATGAGGGGAAACTTCTTCACTCAGAAGGTGGTGAGAGTGTGGAGTGAGCTGCCAGCGCAAGTAGTAGATGCAGGTTCAAATTCAACATTTAAGAGAATTTGGATAGGTATGTGGATAGGAGGGGTATGGAGACTATGGTCCGGGTGCAGGTTAATGGGACTAGCCATATTAATGATTTGGCACAGACTAGATGACTGAAGGACCACAACTCTATCACTACCTTGGCTGCCTAGGTGGACAGTCAGTGGTTGCTTGGCATCACCACCACTCCCAGCGCTGAATTTGTTTGCTACCAGTGAGCAGTCTAGGTCTTCCACTAGTTTGTTTCATGTATGTACTGATACAGCAACTTGATGGGTTAGATTTTCATCACCAATGATTTGGCTAACTCATCAATGAATTTCTCTGCTGCTTTGTGGTTCAGCAAATGCTTTATCACCACAAGTCTTTAAAGATTTAATCCCATAGCTTTTCTTAAATTTCTGCAAACAGACTGCTGCATATTCACAATTACTTTCAATTTTAAGATTGTCATAATAGATCTTGCTTGCTTCATGATCAGCATATGTTCACTCCAATGCTCTGTAATGAATCTTCTCTTTCAATACACATTCGGGATCTTCTTTTTTTTTCTTTATACAGTGCATTTCTATTGTTCATTAACTTCTGCTTATTACATATGTGAGGTCACCTCTCAGAGCTGTCTGTGGTGCACAGAGACATGCACATCGTCTGGGAACCTTCCTAGCATCTTGTGGAATTTTCCATTTGTGACATCATGTCAGTGCTCAAAGGTAATTCGGGCTTCGGTGGTTTATGGATTTTGCATTTCAGATAAGGGATGCTCAACCTGAAAAAAGTTATTCAATGTATTGCTCTCCTCTTCACAGGTCAATACCGCCTGCTCTGCCAAACCTGTCCGACAATTTGGACTCTGATATCCAGCAGCAGCACTAAATTTGGGCTAAGTCCTGACAAAGGGTCAGAGCCCAAAACATCAACTGTTGATTCCTTTCCATATGCACTGCCTGACCCGCTGACTTCATCCAGCATTTCATATGTGTTACTCAGCTATAACTTTGGCTTGTCTCTTCACTTTATGCCTTCCAGCCAGTGTGAGGCACAAGATGATAGTTTGTTAAAAACAAGACGCTTAGTAATGTGCCACAGTATCTTTTGATGCACAAATAACAAATAAATCTAATGTAAGAAACAAGGGGCTGTCAAAGTTTGAATGGCACTGTATATTCAGATCCTGAACTGTTGGAGTAAAACAAATTGATAAGTTCACCAAAACTAGCTGCCCTGTATGCACTCAGTAAACACTTTATTAGATACACCTGTACACCTGCTCGTTAATGCAAATATCTAATCAGCCAATCATGTGCCAGCAACTCAATGAATAAAAGCATGCCGAGATGGTTCAGGGGCTCATTTGTTTTTCAGAGCAAACATCAGAATGGGAAAGAAATGCGATCCAAATGACATTGACCATAGAATGATTGTTGGTGCCAGATGTACTTTGAGTATATCAGAAACTGAATCTCTTAGGATTTTCATGCACATCATACTCTGGCTTTTATAGAGATTGGAATGAAAAGCAATAAAAACATCAAGTGAACTGCAGTTCAATAGGGAAAAAGGCCTTGTTAATGAGAGAGGTCAGTGGAGGATGGTCAGACTGGTTCAAGCTGACAGAAAGGTGACAGTAACTCAGGTAATTACACATTACAGCAGTGGTGTACAGAAGAGCATCTTTTATGAACATGTAGACAACACATCAAATCTTGAAGTGGATGGGCTGCAGAGACAGAAGACCATGAACATACACTGAGTGGCGGTAGGTACTTAATAAATATGCAATATATATCCTGAAATTCTTTTTCTTCGCAGACATACATAAAAACAGAAGAATGCCCCAAAGAATGAGTGACAGTTAAAATGTTAGAAACCTAGAAACCCCACCCCCCACTCCCCCCTCCCACGCACAAGCAGGAGCAAAGTCTCCCCCACCCCAAAAACATCCTCAAAAGAGCATCAGAACCCTCCACCCACCAAGCAAGCAATAGCAAAGCCCCCAATAAAGACCATATCTGCAGTCCAACAAAAACTAATCATTCACCTGACAATTTGACATGCAATGTACTCTCTCTCCCCTAATAAAGGGAAAAAGAGGTGTCCCCTTTCACAGCGAGAGAGAAGAAATAACAAAACAAATCGCTGATATCTGGTGTTAAAAGTCTATCATGTCTTTTTTTTACCATGTTCTGTGACCTGAGAATTGGCAACAATCTCCTCCCCACCACTGACAGAGAGAGAGCACAACTTACCGAGAACACAGCCTCCAACAGCTGATGGCCTGTTCCCGATGTTCCGTTCTCTCCCACAGCGCTTCATTCAGCAGGATCGGCTTAGAATCAGCCCATCCACAGAGCGGCAAAGCCTCGGAACCCAGAAGGTGCGCTCGTCTTCTAGGCCGCATCCTGGGGATATCGAAAGGTGGCCGGTGGTGAGCCCCCAAGAGCGGGTCCCATCACCTCAAAGAACCAAACTCCAGATCAGGGCCTTTAGTGGAATTCCATCCATCATGAAACGGAAAAGGAGAAACATCAGACTTAGAAATTAAGCTGTTTTCATAAGGGAGTGCAAAGGAGTCGCAACTTAGCACCACCATGACTCTGCCTCTGCCTAAGCGTCTGCCATAGAGATTTGTTCTGGGATTATTTGGATGATGAAATGGAAGGTCGAGCTATGTTAATACTGGGGGGATATGGTTCATACTGCGGACATAGTTTTAAGTTGATTGGAGAAAAGTATGGGGGGAGTATGTCAAAAGTAAGTTTTTACACAGAATTGTGGATGTATGGAATGCCCTGCCAGGAAGCATGGACAAGATAGATATATTAAAGGCATTTAAGAAAATCTTAGGTAGGACTTTAGAACTGCGTGCTTCCTCTGCTTCACAAAATCCTCGTAAAACCCTTCTGTACTGGAGGCAGCATTTCAGATTAACGGGTTCACTATACACCATCGGGATTGGACTGTCCAGTCTCTCAAAAGCAGAGCTGGAGGTGTATGCCTCATGATCCATTCCTCTTGGTGCACAAATGTGTCAGTGATTTCCCAATTCTGCTCACCAGACCTGAAAAATCTCACAATTAAGTGCCATCCATTTCATCTGCCATGGCAGATTTCTGTGCTCTTTTTGATAGTGGTGTACATTCCACCTCAGGCCAATATCAAACAGGCCCTAGATGATCTGAGCAATAAGATCAATCTGCATGAAATAGCACACCCTGATTGCTTCACCACAATTTGGGGGGATTTTACCCAGGCTAGCTTGAAGAAGTCTCTAAATAATTATTTCAACAATCACTTATAGTATCAGAGGAAATAACTGTTTCACTGGACCACTATTACAGTAAGGTTAAGAATACCTAACGTGCTATTCTACATGCACACTTTGGGAACTCTGATCAACTGGCTGTACTCCTACTCCCTGAGTATAGGCAGAGCCTGAAGACTGTGGTGAAGACCAAGAAGGTATGGAGAAGGGAGCACAGGAACACTTAAAGAACAGCTTTGAACCAGTGGACGGGACTGTATTCAGAGATTCATCTTGAATCTGGATGAGTATGCTGCAGTTGTTACCGACTTCATTAAAACCTATGTGGATGAGTGTGTGCCTTCAAAAACTTGCTGCATGTTCCCAAAACAAAGGCCATGGATGAACCAGGAGGTTCATTGTCTGCTGAGGGCTAGATCTGTGGCATTTAAGTCTGGTGACACAGGTCTGTACAAGAGAACCAGGTATGAATTGCAGAGTGTTATCTCTAGAATGAAGAGACAATTCCAATTGAGGTTGGAGGCAACATCGGATGCACATCAAATCTGGCAGGATTTGTAGGACATTACTATCTACAAAGCAAAACCCAACATCATGAATGGCAGTGATGCTTCACTACCAGACGTGGTCAATGTCTTTTCTGCCCCTTTTGAAAGGGAGAATATAACTACAGCTGTGAAGATCCTTGTGCACTCGGTGACCCTGTAATCTCCGGCTTGGAGGTCAATGTAAGGCAGTCTCTAAGGAGGATGAACCCTCACAAGGTGGCAGGCCCCGACAGGGTCCCTGGTAAGTCTCTGAAAACTTGTACCAACCAACTGTTGGGTGTATTCAAAGTCATTTTCCACCTGTCACTGCTATGTCAGAAGTTCCCACCTGCTTCAAAAAGGCAACAATTATACCACTGTCCAAGAAGAGTAGTGCGACTATCAGCTATGTACACTCACATCTATGGAGATGAAATGCTTTGACAGGTAAGCCATGGCTAGAGTCAACTCTAGCCTCAGCAAGGACCTGGACCTTCTGCAATTTGCCTATCACGACAATAGGTTTATGGCGGATGGAATCTCAATGGTTCTTCACATTCTCTAGATCACCTAGACAATGCAAACACCTATGTCAGGATGCTGTTTATTGAATATAGCTCATCATTTAACAGCATCATTCTCACAGTCCTGATCAATAAGCTACAGAAACTGGGCCTCTGTACCTCCCCCTGCATTTGGATCCTCAACTTTCTAACTGGAAGACCTCAATCTGTGTGGATTGGTAATAATATCCCCTCCTCACTGACGATCAACACTGGCACATCTCAGGGACGTGAGCTTACCCCATTGCTCTACTCTCTCTATACTCATGACTGCAGCTCAAATGCCATCTATAAATCTTCTGATGATAAAACCGTTATTGGCAGAACCTCAGATGGAGGTGAGCGGCGTACAGGAGTGAGGTATACCAATTAGTTCAGTAGTCTTGCAGTAACAACCTTACACTCAATGTCAGTAAGCCTGAAGAGTTGATTGTGGGCTTCAGAAAGGGGAGGATGAGGGAACACAAATCAATCCTAGTAGAGGAGAGAGTGAGCAATTTCAAGTTCTGGGGTGTTAAGATCTCACAGGATCGAACCTGGTCCCAACATATCAATGCAGCTATAAAGAAGGCAAGACAGTAACGATATTTCATTAAGAGTTTGAGGAGATTTGGTTTGTCACCTAAAACACTCAAATGACAGCATCCATTATTAAGGACCCCCATCACCCAAGACATGCCATTTTCTCATTGTTAATTTCAGGAAGGAGGTACATAAGCCTGAAGGCACACACTCAGCGACTCAGGAACTTACCATCTGCCATACGATTCCTAAATAGACATTTATCCCATAAACACTACCTCACTTGTTTTTAATTATTTCTGCTTTTACACTCTTTTAAATTTATCTATTTAATATACATATAACTAAATACCTACTGTAATAGATCTACTTTTTTATATATATCATCATGTATTGCATTGTACTGCTGCTACTAAGTTAACAAATTTTGCATTTGCCAGTGATATTAAACCTGATTCTGATGTAGAAAAATCATGGAGCGCTATGGAGGGAAAGGGTTAAATTGATCTTAGAGCCAGTTAAGAGTCAGCACAGCATTGTGGGCCAAAAGGTTTGTACTGTGCTGTAAAGTTCTCTGTCCTATGTCCTATATGTCCTATATCCTAAATTCTATGTCTTATGTCCCATGTTCTATGCTCTATTTTCTTCGTTCTAAGATCCAGGTTGTTCTCTTTAACCTCCTGTGTCTGCTGCTCCTCTTCAATCTGTCAGACTGGAGTAATTGATCACCAGGCACATTATCCCCTCCTGTCCCTGTAATTACTTTTATTTTTTTTCACAATTCTGTAGGAGCTAACGAGCCACTTGACAATTGAGCTGATACCCTTTTCAACTTTTCAAGTTAACATTTAACTTGAACGCCTGGGACTGATGGATGCTGAGGATTTGTTTAGTTTCACACATGTGCTTTAGCTCATCCCTGGATTTTGGAGTGTGTTTGCCAAAGGTGATCTCTCAGTATAATAGAACTGCCAAGTGCACAATCCACCAATATTTTACCTGCAGAGAAGAATCGTAAACATACTCTGAAAGGATTGATCAAGTCTCAGAAAATGCATGCCCACATCAACAAGTGTGATGAGAAGGCATAAATTTGCAGGGGTCCTTTCACAGCTGCAGGGCAGTCAACAATAATTCAGAGCTGACACCTGTGCAAAGTAGGCACTCTCCTTCAAGGAATGTATTGACTAAATTCAATATTGTTCATTGCCATTTTTCAGTGCAGGAGTATAAAGGAAAATGAAATGATTGTTTCTCCAGTCCTGCTGAAAACTCTTGGCCCGAAATGTCGACTGTACTCTTTCCATAGATGCTGCCAGACCTGTTGAGCTCCTCCAGCATTTTGTGTGTGTTGTTTGGATTTCCAACATCTGCAAATTTTCTCTTGTTTGAAATGATTTTTACTCTGGATCCGCTGCAGATGTGAAATAAAACACAATTAGCATAAAGAATACAATAATAAAACAACAAAAAATAGAATAAACACAAAACATAAAAGCAATCCTGTATAAAACAATGTACAAGTAACTATTACATACACCCAGTGGCCACTTTATAAGGTACACCTGTACACCTGCACATTAATGTAAATATCTAATCAGCAAATCCTGTAGCAGCAACTCAGTGCATAAAAGCATGCAGACATGGTCAAAAGGTTCAGTTGTTGTTCAGACCAACCATTAGAATGAGGACTGAGGATAAGGAATGTGATCAAAGTGACCTTGGCTATGGAATGTTTGTTAGTGGCAGACAGGGTGGTTTGAATATTTTTAGATCTGCTGATCTCCTGGAATGTTCACACACAACAGTCGCTTGAGTTTAAAAAGAATGGTGCGGAAAAAAAATAAAAACATTTAATGAGCTACAGTTCTGTGAGAGAAAATGTCTCATTAATGAGAGGGGTCTAAGGAGAATGCCCAGACAGTTCAAGATGACAGGAAGACAACACTAATTCATAAAGACATGTATTACAACAGTGGAGTGCATCTCTGAACACACAGCACATTGAACCCTGAAGTGGACAGGCTACAGCAGCAGAAGACCATGAACATTCACTCAGTGGCCTCTTTGTTAGGTACAGGAGGTAACTAATAAAGTGGGCACTGAATGTAGATTGATTTTGGAGTAGGTTAAAATGTCAGCTCAACATTGTGGGCAGAAGGGCCTGTATAGTTCTATGTTCTATGTTAACAGAATGCTTCACGTGGCCTGACAATAGATTTTACTGCAGGTTCAACAAAAGGAGCCCCGTTTTAGTCTCCATGAGTCTATTTATGAATCCCAGGATTCCATACATTTTTTAACCAACATGTCTTGCCACTTTCAATGATTCATGCCCTTGTGCACACAGGTCCTGCTGTTCCTTTACGTTTTGTACCATTTAGTCAATATTGTCTCTCTTTATTCTCTCTGCCAAAGAATGTCACTTCACATTGCTAAGTACAAAATCCCATCTTCCTCCTGTCAGCACATTCTTATATCCTGTGATAGACTCTCACTGTCCTCACTGTTGGCCTTATCTCCAGCTCCTGTGTCATCTGCAACTTGCTATATGAAAATAAAATATTGTGGTCCTAGGAGACTCTTAAGGAATTAATGCATGGGAGAAAAAAAACTAGTCTCAGTGATAGTAATGTCGAGGCACCGGTGAGACCTTGGAGTATTGTGAGCAGTTCAGGGCCCTTTGTCCAAGCAAGAATGTGCTGACAATGGAGAGGTTTCAAAAGGGGTTCAGGAAAATGATTCTAGGATTGAAAAGCTTATCATATGAGGAGTGTGTTTCATGCCTCTAGGCCTGTACTCACTGGAATTCAGAAGAATGAGGGAAATCTCATTGAAACTTATTGCATATTGAAAGGCTTCGATAGAATGGATGTGGAGAGGATGTTTCCTTTGATGGGTGAATCTAGGACCAGAGGATACAACCTCAGAATAATGTGACATCAATTTACGAGGATGATAAGACTATAAGACCATAAGATATAGGAACAGAATTAGGCCATTCCTCCCATTGTGTCTGCCACGCCATTTCATCATGGCTGATCCAATTTTCCTCTCAGCCCCAATCTCCTGTCTTTTTCCCATATCCCTTTGTGCCATGACCAATCAAGAATCTATCAACCTCTGCCTTAAATATACAAAGAGACTAGCCACTACAGCTACCTCTGGTAAAGAATTCTACAGATTCACCACTCTCTCGCTCAAGAAATTCCTCCTCGTCTCCATTTCTAAAGGACATCCCACTATTCTGGGGCTGTCTCCCCTCACTCTCCCACCATAGGAAACATGCTCTCCACATCCACTCTATCGATACCTTTCACCATACAATAGGTATCAATTAGGTCACCCCTCATTCTACTGAACTCTAGTGAATACAGGCCCAGAGTCATCAAATGCTCTTCGTATGGCAAGCCATTCAATCCTGGAACCATTTTTGTGAACCTCTTTTGAACCCTCTCCAGTTTCAACATATCTTTTCTAAAATAAGAGGCTGAAAACTGCTCACCAGAGACTCAACTTGCAAATTAACCTTCAGGGAATCCTACACAAGGACTTGCTAGCTCTCTAGCAAAGAAACAAAATTGATTAGAGAACTTAAGGTAAAAGAACCCTTAGGAGTAAGTGATCATAATATGAAAAAGGATTTTGTGCTTTCCCGGAGTATATGACAAATAAACTCTTCTCAGGCTTCTAGCTGGGTACAGGTATAGATTATAACTGGCATTTTGAAGACAAACTCTACCATCTTCTTCAGGGATTATGTCTGCACAGGTCTAGTCAGATGGTAAATACCCTGATTTCACACTGAAATTTGAAGGAGAAGCTAAAGATGTATCAGTATTACAGTGGAGTAAAGGAAATTACAGAGGCATGAGAGAAGAGCTGGCCAGAATTGATTGGAAATGAAAACTAGCAGGGAAATGGCAGAGGAAAATGGTTGGAATTTCTGGAAGGAATTAAGTTCTCTAATCAATTTTGTTTCTTTGCGTAACATCCAATCCAGAGTAGCTGGTCCTCTAGCGGGCTCAAAAAGCCACCTCGAAGGCACTCTAGAAATTCCCTCTCCTGTGATCCAGCACCAACCTGATTTTCCCAATCTACCTGCATATTGAAATCTCCCGTGACTATTGTAACATTACTTTTTTGGCATGAATTTTCTATATCCCATTATAATTTGTTGGCCACAACCTTACTCCTGTTTGGGGTTCTGTATACGACTCCCATAAGGGTCCTTTCACCTTTGCAGTTCCTTAATTCTATCCACAATGATTCAACATATTCCATCCCTATGTCACCACTTTCTAATAATTTGATTTATTTTCTTTACCAACAGAGTAACACCAACCCCTCTACTATCCTTGAGGCAATGTGTATCCTTGAACATTAAGCTCCAGCTATGATTCAGTGATGCCTGTAACATCATACTTGACAATCTGCAACTAAGCTGCAAGTTTATCTACCTTATTCCATATATTGTGCGCATTCAGATACAACACCTTCAATCCTGTATTCACTGTTCTTGATTTTATCTACCTTCTATATATTCCAAATCATCCTTTTGACTGCAATGTTGCCCTATCAACAGTTTCTCCTCACTACACATTGCCTCCGTTTGCAAACCAGCTATTTCATCCTCAGCACTATTATCCACCTCCAGTTCAGGTGCAATCCATCCCTTCTGGACAGGACCCACCTTCCCTGGTAGAGTGCCTAATGATCCAAAAGTCTTATGCCCTCCCTCCTACACTAACTCCTGAACCATGTATTAAACTGCACAATCCTTCCAGATCTACCCTCACTCGCACATTGCACAGGTAGCAATCCTGAGATCATAACCCTGGTGATCCAACATGTTAACTTACCACCTACCTCTCTGAGCTCCTATGTAGAACTCTGTCTCTCGTCCTACCAATGTCATTGGTACCTACATAGACCACAACTTCTAGCGGTTCACCCTCACAGTTAAGAGTGTCCTTGATGCTTAGTATGCATCGTCCAGCTATTTGAGTATTCAGACACAACAATGCATTGAGTCACATAGTTAAACAGCACAGAGAAAGGTCCTTTGTTCTAAATCACCCATGTCGGCCAAGATGCCCATCTAAACTAGACCCACTGGACCACATTTGGCCTATAAACCTCTAAATCTTTCATATCCATGTACCTGTAAGTGTCTTTCAAATACTGTTATTGCCCATGCCTTACCCACTTCCTCTGGCTGCTCATCGCGTACACACACTATTCTCTGTGTGACAAAAAGTCCCTCAGATCCCATTTAAATCTCTCCCATATCACTAACCTGCACCTTGGAGGTTTTCATTCCCTTTGTCTGAGGGAAAATAAACTGCCCATAGGGAGTTTGTGTGCTCTCCCTGTGACTTCACAGGGTTTCCTCCAGCTGTTCCCACACACCAAAGATGTACAGTTGGGGTTAGGGTTAGTGAGGTGTGGCTTGTTATGTTGATGCCGAAGCATGGTGACACTTGCTGGCTGCCCACAGTACAATCCTTGGACTGTGTTGGTCGTTGATGCGAACAACACATTTTACTGTATGTTTTTGATGTTTTGTTGTACATGCAACAAATAAAGCTAATCTATAATCTTTGAAGTATTGGTAAGATTCTTGCAAGTCTTCTCTGCGCTCTTTCTGGCTCAATAATGTGTTTGCCACAACAGGATGATCAAGTCTGTACACAATATTCCAGGTGTTACTTCACTAAAGCCTTGCATAACTGCAACCTACAGTAATGTGCCAACAGCAGTATTAATTACCCTGATGCAAGAAGGCCATTGAGCCAAAATCTTTCTTCACCACATTACTTACTACGTGCACCATGTTCAGTGAACTATATCCTTGTACTCTTAGGACCTCCTGTTCCTCAACACTCCCCAAGGCCTATTGTGAATGTCTTGTGATGTGTTATTCTCTGGCTTAATTGCCTCCTTCATTCAGAGTTGATTAAAATTGGTAAATTGGTAAATTATTATTGTGACATGCACTGAGGTACAGTGAAAATATTGTGCTGCCTACACATTAATTTGTTACGGGAGAGCATTGAGGTCATATAAGGGAAAATAATGAGAATGCAAAATAAAGTAATACCGTTACAGAGAAAATGCAGTGCAGGCAGACAATAAGCAGGGGTTCCCAACCATTTTTTTTAATGTCATGGACCCCTACCATTTACTGAGGGGTCTGTGAAACGCAGGTTGGGAACCCCTGCAAGATCATAACTACATAGATAATAAGGCCTTTTTAACCAACTTGTAGACTGCTCAGAAATATTGTGACAGACCTTGAAGCTGACATTGAACCTGGTGGTATGTGCTTTAAACTTATGTATCTTCAGCCTGATGGGAGCAGGGAGAAGAGAGAATGTGCAAAGTGGATGGGGTCCTTAATTGTACTGGCTGCTTTACTAAGGCAGCAAAAAATATGGGATCAGAATCAACTTATTATCAGTGACATGAGTCGTGAAATTAAAATAAATAAATAGTGGCAAGAGAGAGCAGAATAATGAGCTAGTGTTAACGAGTTTTCAGAAATCTCATGATGGAGGGAAAGAAGCTGTTTTAAAATGTTGAGTGCAGGTCTCCAAGCTGCTGTACCTCCTCACTGATGTTGGAAATGAAAGGAGAGCATGCCTTGGATGGTGAGGGTTGTTTAATTCCAATGCCACCGTCTTGACACATCGCCTTTTGAAAATGTCCTCGCTGGCGGGGAAGCCAGTGCCCGTGACAGAGCTGGAGGGGTTCATTAGCCTCTACAGTTCTCTCTGGCCTTCTGCACTGGGGCTACCATACCAGATGATGATGCAACCAGTCAGAATACTTTCCATGATACCTCTGCAGAAATTACTGGCGTCTTCGGTGCCATACCAAATCTCCACAAGCTCCATCTTTGTGATTGCATCAATATGTAAGGCTGGTAAGATGCAGGAGGTGAGAGTAACTTCCATGTCCACAGCTCTCTGCAAAGGGATCAAAATTAATTGACACTATTGCTGATAACATCTACGTACTACCAGAGAAACAAAACTAAACTATCTACCATTTGATTTACAATCATTCACGAAGACTCACTTTTTTTGGTTCTTGACACAACATAATGTCAGTTCAGCCACACTTGGAGCATTGTGCACATTTCTGATCACAACACTGGAGGAAGGAGGCGGAGGTGCTCGTGCTGGGGAGAGTGCGGCGGAGACCATTGGGGAGAGTGCGGAGGAGACCATTGGGGACAGTGCAGAGGAGACCGTTGGGGACAGTGCAGAGGAGACCACTAGGGACAGTGCAGAGGAGACCACTGGGGAGAGTGCAGAGGAGACCATTGGCGACAGTGCAGAGGAGACCGTTGGGGACAGTGCAGAGGAGACCACTGGGGAGAGTGCAGAGGAGACCATTGGGGACAGTGCAGAGGAGACCACTGGGGAGAGTGCAGAGGAGACCACTGGAGAGAGTGCAGAGGAGACCAGTGGGGAGAGTGCGGAGGAAACCACTGGGAAGAGTGTGGAGGAGACCAGTGGGAGAATGCAGAGGAGACCACTAGGGACAGTGCAGAGGAGAGCACTGGGGAGAGTGCAGAAGTCATTGCTTGATGCTGGCAAAAGAGAGCACAGATGCTGAAATCTGGAACAATAGAAAACAATGCTGTGAAAACTTATTTGAGTAAGCAGCATCATACCCTCTTCTTACAGCTACCATCAAAGAAGAGGTACAGGAGCATGAAGATACACACTCAATACTTCAGTAAGATTCTTCCCATCCACCATAAGATTTCTGAAGGGACATTGAACCCATGTGCACTAACTGACTGTTTTTTTTTTCTCTTCTTTTTTTGCTCTCTTTTTGGACTACATACGTATTTAGTTAAAATATATAGGGTGGCAAGGTGCAGATATGTCTCTGCCAAAGGAGGTGTAAGGTGCTCTTTCCCTCTGCTAGCCTGCAGGTCACCCTTGGACAAGGTGCAGCCCCTGCTTAGCCCCCCGATCAGGGTCACGCGAAGCCATGGGAGCAGGTGGTGAAAGGTCGTATGAACAGCTGGTGTGTATCAGAAGTCCTGGTTATGCAACCACGGATGCCAGGCAGACAATCACTGAAGAGTATTGATAATGGTTGGGGTCACACGTTGTAAAGACACTGCCCAACTGCCCAGAAGAAGGCAATGTCAAGCCACTTCTGTAGAAAAATTTATGAAGAACAATCATGGTCATGGAAAGACCATGATCATTCACGTCATACGACATGGCACATAATGATGATGATAATTTTATATATTATATATATCTTATTGTAAGTTATAGTTTTTTATTATGTATTATAATGTACTGCTGCTGCAAAACAACACATTTCATGACATACGCCCATGATATTAAACCTGATTCTGTTTCTCTGGAGGGAATAGTTAAGAATAGCTAAGTCAACATTATGGGTCATGGTCCTGCATCAGGTCTTAGAGGGAAGAGTAAAGATTGCCAGGTGAAAAGTGGAACCAAATACAGAGTGGGTAATGAGCAGATGGAACCAGGTGGGAGGTGGAGAAGGGAAGAGATGAACAAAGGGGTAAGACTACTCGATGGAGGTTTGAGTGTGTGTGAGATCAAAAAGATTCTAAGAAGGTTATCTTTATTTGTCACATGTACATTGAAACATGGAAGCATACATTGAAATGCATCGTTTGGGTCAATGACCAATGACCAAATGATCTGCCTGACCTCAGCCTTCTCCATCGCTGCAGAGAAGCCAAATGCAAATTGAAACAGTCACACCTCATATTCCACTTGGGTAATTGTCAGCCAAATGATATTAATGTTAAATTTCCCAATTCCAAGTCACCTACACCCTAGCACTCCTTCTCCAGGGTGGCATAGTAGCATAGCATTTAGCACAAGGATGTCTAAGGATGTGCTGGGGGCAGCCCACAAGTGGAGCCATACTTCCAACGCCAACATAACATGCCCGCAATTTTCTAATCCTAACCATTGGAATGTGGGAAGAAACCAGAGGACCAGGACAAGCCCCACATTGTCACAGCGATAACATACAAACTACAGTGGGAATTGAACCCAGGTCACAGGCACTGTAATTGTGTTGCACTAAATAGCAGCTATGCCATTCCATCATGGTTGATTTATTTTCCCTCTTAATCCCATTTTCCTGACGAAGGGTCTCGGCCTGAAACGTCGACTGCACCTCTTCCTAGAGATGCTGCTTGGCCTGCTGCATTCACCAGCAACTTTGATGTGTGTTGCTTCCTTCCTTCTTGTAACCTTTGTTGCTGTTACTAATCAAGAAACTGTAGGAAGTATAAGTCCTACAATTCCTACCATTTTGATTAAAGAGCTCCAAAACCTGGGCCTTTGTACCACCCCCTGCAACTGGATACTCGACTTCCTCATCGGGAGACCACAGTCTGTGAGAATCGGAAATAACATCTCACCTCGCTGACAATTAACATTGATGCACCTCAAGGATATGTTCTTAGCCCACTGCTCTACCATCTCTACACCAATGACTGTGGCTGGGTACGGGAAAGCTAACGGGAGTGAGATACATCAGCTAGTTGAGTGGTGTTGCAGCAAAAGACTTACATTCTCAGTCGGTAACACCAAGGAAGTCACTGTGGATTTCAGAAAGGGAACACACACGAGTCCTAACAGAGGAATCAGAAAAGGAAGGAGAGAAATTCCAAGTTCCTGGGTGTCAACATCTCTGAGACTCTATTGGGTACAAACAGAGTACATATTGCTGCAGTGGCACAGGCAGGTGGTCGGCCTGATCAAAGGGGATGATGAGATTACTACCCTTGAGGTCTATCACTGCCTTACTTTCCCTGACAAGCCAAAGGTCATCGAGCTGCAGATCCAGTTCCCTAACACGATCTCTAAGGAGCTGCATCTCGATACACCAGGCACAGATGTGGCCATTGGGGAGGGTGAGAGTCTCCTGAAAATCACACATCTGACACCTGGAACAGAACACTATCTCTGTAGATATATCCCCTATTCTCTCAAGATTTAAATAAGAAATGAGGAATGAACTTACCGACTTACCTTGCCTCCAGTTGTTCTCGCTAAAGCCCTATTGAGCCAAAGACTTCCTACTCTGACTCAGATGACTACCGCTTCCATGATGACTGCTTCGTTAGGTGGTACCCCTCTTTTATAGAGACCGGTTTTCCCGTCGAAAATCTTTTTCAGGCCCATGCGGGAACACTCCTCTTGCGTCTGTGCAGTACTCTAATCAATGGCTATGTTTTCATCTAATTGCTTCTAAATTCCTCCAAACACTCCCTCATCTGAAACAGCTTCCTTTTATTCTGATTGACCTTTCAATGTTCTTTCTCACCCAAGGTTCACTAATTTTGCCATCTGTGCCTTTCACCCGAACAAAGATATATTGGCCTCGTACAAGCCCTAAATCTCTTCAAAAAGAGTCCTAACTGTTAGCTGTTGTTTTACCCAGAGCTTTAAAATCCCCGGAATCCTCTTGCTTTGAATAGGTCCTATCACATCTGAAATCCTGTCTGCCCACTACCCTGGACCCCTATCAATTTGCCTATCGCACCAACAGGTCAACAGAGGACACCATTTCCATGGCACTTCACTCTGCCCTGACCCACCTGGACAGTCCCAATTCTTACGTCAGAATGCTGTTCATTGAATTTAGTTCAGCATTCAATACTGTGATCCCCTCCAAGCTGATTGCCAAACTTCGCCAGCTTGGTATCAGCTCATCCCTCTGCAATTGGACCTTGGACTTTCTGACTAACAGACCCCAATCTGTTAAGTTAGACAACCTCTCCTCCTCCACCCTCACCCTGAACACCGGCGTGCCTCAAGGCTGTGTGCTGAGCCCACTTCTGTACTCCCTTTTCACCTATGATTGCATTCCTGTACATGGTTCTAACTCCATAATCAAGTTCGCAGATGACACCACGGTGGTCGGCCTGATCAGAGGGGATGATGAGACGGCCTACAGGGATGAGGTCTAGCACCTGGCCGTGTGATGTGCCGACAACAACCTGGCCCTTAACACCCAGAAGACCAAAGAGATCATTGTGGACTTCAGGCATGCTAGGAGCTACACTCACGTCCCCATCTACATCAACGGAGCTGTAGTGGAGCGTGTATCAAGCTTCAAATTCCTTGGTGGCCACATTTCCGAGGATCTCACCTGGTCCCTGAACTCCTCCATCCTGATCAAAAAGGCACAACAGTGCCTTTATTTCCTGCAGAGTATCAAGAAAGCTCACCTCTGTCCCAGGGTACTGACAGACTTTCACCACTGTACCATTGAGAGCATACTCACCAACTGCATCTCAGTATGGTATGGCAATTGTCCCGTATCGGACCACAAAGCACTCCAGCGTGTGGTGAAAACTGCCTAGCAGATTATTGGCACCCAATTGCCCACCATTGAGAACATCTACCATAAACGCTGCCTGGGCACGGCAAAAAGCATTATCAAGGATGCATCTCACCCTAACCATGGGCTTTTTACTCTCCTCCCACCTGGTAGGTACTACAGGAGCCTCCACTCCTGCATCAGCAGGCACAGGAAGAGCTTCTTCCCTGAGGCTGTGACCCTGCTGAACCTCACATCACAGTGCTAAGCAGTATTGCACCCATATTGGACTGTCTCAGTACTTTTATATTTGTGTGCTGCAGCACTTACTTTTTATTCACAGTTATTTTGTAAATAACACTATTCTTTGCATTTCTGGTTAGATGCTAACTGCATTTCATTGGCTTTGTATCTGCACTCGGCACAATGACAATAAAGTTGAATCTAATCCAATCTAATCTAAGAAGTTCGATAGAGAGAAGCGTTACACCAGTGCAGGTCCTGGGAGATTTCTGGCAGGTGGTATTATGCTATCAATCTTTGCTTTTTGATAACAACTATCCAAACCCCAGCAACACACAGAGCCCCAAATTACAGGGTCCTTCTGAAAAATTCCAAAGGTTTGCAACTACCTCAGAAAGAAATTCCCAACACAATCATTAAGAAGTCATGCCAGCAGCTCCTCTTCGTTAGGAGACAGAGGAGTTTTGAATGTCACCAATGACACTTGCAAATTGCTACAGGTATCTGGTCGAGAGCATTCCAACTGGATGCAGCACGGCTTTGTACAGAGGCTCCAATGCACAGTATCACAACCAGCTGCCGAAAGTTGTAGATTAAACCAGCTCCATCATGGGCCCAACCTGCTTCACCATCAAGAACATCTTCAGAAGGCAGTGCCTCGAGATATGAGTATTGATTATTTAGGACCCTCGCCATCCAGGACATGCCCTCTTCTCATTACTAATGTCAGGGAGGAGTTACAGGAGCTTGAAAGCCCACACTCAACTTCTCAGAAACATGTTATTCCCCTCCATGAATCCATGAACACGCCACATTATTCCTCCTTTTTTGAATTATTCATTTATTTTTACAATTTATAAAATGAGGGGGCATAGTTTTAAGGTGCTTGGAAGTAGGTACAAGGGGGATGTCAGAGGTAAGTTTTTCACACAGAGAGTGGTATGTGCGTGGAATGCATTGTCAGCGAAGGCAGTAGAGGTAGATACAATGGGGTTCTGTAAGAAACTTTTAGATAGATACATGGAACCTAGGAAAATACAGGGTATGCAGCAGGAAATTCTAGGCAGCTTCTAAAGTAGGTTACATGGTCAGCACAAAATTGTGGGCTGAAGGGCCTGTAATAAACTGTAGATTTTCTAGGTTTCTATGTTTCTATAATGATTTTATAACTTTGCAATCTACTGCTGCTGCAAAACAACAAATATCACATCACAAAAGTCATACACGATTCTGATTCTGATTCTCAATTTCATCTTCCTCTGATATGGGGGAGCCCTTTCTTTCGTACTACATCCCTAAGTTCTAAATACCCCCACGAGGGGAAAACATCATTTCTGCATCCACTTTGTTAATCCGGCTGGGTATCTTGAATGCTGATAATAGAACGTAGAACAGTACAGCACAGGAACAGGCCCAAGATTCAAAGAACAATTATTATCAAAGAATGCATAAATTATACAACCTTGCTTACAGGCAGCCACAAAGCAAGAAACCCAAAAGAACCCAAATGAAGAAAAAATTAAAGGCAACACCCAATATGCAGAAAAGGAGGAAAAGAAAACAATTTATGCAAAAAATAGAAGTGAATCGAACTGAATCCTTATATCCGAATCCCAGAACCACCCAGAGTAGGCCCAAGCATCAGTCTCAGTTCATCATATTAGTGACGCAAATCACCATGAAGCTCACAGACATGAAGCTCAGCGGCCGGGGTGGTCCCTCAACGTCAGCATTGTGGAGAGAGGAGCAAGCATCACGACCTCTTAAACTGGGCCACAGAACTCACGAAGTCCTGGAGAAGATTCTCACCTCAGAACATTGACTGTTTATTCATGTTCATAGATGCTGCCTGACCTGCTGAGTTCCTCCAGCATTTTGTGTGTTTTGCTCTGGATTTCCAGCATCTGCAGAATTTCTAGTGCTAAGGATATTGGGCAGAGTAGCAGAATGTGCAAAGAGGTAGCATATGGCATACAGTTTTGTGAAGTATACGGTGATGCACTTTTGTAGAAGGAATGAAGGTATAGACTATTTTTGAAATGGGGAGCAAACTCAGAAATCAGGTGTGCAAAGGAACTTGGGAGTCCTCATGCAGGATTTCCTAAAGGTTCATTTGCATGTTGAGTTGGTGATAAGGAAGGCAAATGCAATTTTAGCATTCATTTTGAGAGAACTAGAACATAAGAGCGGGGACCTAATGCTGAAGCTTCATAAGGCATTGGTCAGACCACACTTGAAGCACTGTGAGCAGTTTTTTGCCCCGTATCTAAAAAAGGTTGTACTGCCATTGATGAGGAGGTTCACGAAATTGATTCTCTGAATGAAACGATTAACATAGGAGGAGCTTTGATGGCTCTGGGCCTGCACCCACTAGGGATGATCTCATTAAAATCTAATGTATATTGAAAGGCCTAAATACAGTGGACGAGGAGCGACTGTTTCCTATAGTGGTGAGTCTAGGACCAGAGGGCACAGCCTCAGAATACAAGGACAATCTTTAGAAAAGAGATGAGGAGGAATTTCTTCAGCCAGAGGGTGGCGAATTTGTGGAATTCATTGCTACAGAAGGCTGTGGAGGCCAAATAATTAGGTGTATTTAAAAACAGAGATTGATCATTTCAGAATCAGATTTCTGATGATGCCTCTCTCCGTGGTATATCTGTAGAAACTTGTGAGTGTCTTTGGTAACATGTCAAATCTCCTTAAACTCCTAATGAAATATAGCTTCTGTTGTATCTTCTTTGTAACTGCATCAAGATGTTGGGCTCTATATGATTGGGTACAAATGCAGACAGACCAAAGTGTTAAGTTGTACCACAGAGGCAAAATTCAAATGGGCAAAGAACGAAGGACTGAAGATGCTGTATTTTAATGCATGTAGTATTTGGAATAAGGTTGACGAAATCATGGCACAATTAGAGATTGGTTGGTATAACATTGTAAGCATCACTGAGTCATGGCTGAGAGAAAGCCATGGTTGGGAGCTTAACATCAAAAGATATAATTTGTATCGAAAGGTCAGGCAGGAATGTACAGGTGGTGGTGTGGCTCTGTTGGTACGAGATGGAATTACATCTTTAGAAAGAGGTGACATAGGGTCAAAGAATGTTGAATCTTTGTGGGTGGAGTTAAGAAATTGCAAGGGTAAAAAAAAATTATAGGGATCACATATAGACCTCCAAATAGTAGTCAAGATCTTCTTCACTGTGGATGAGATTAGCATTGTGCCAGTGGTCCATGAGTACCAGGGAGCAGGAGAGAGTGCCATTGCTATTACAAAGGAAAAAGTGCTAGGCAAACTCAAAGGTCTTAAGGAGGATAAGTCACCTGGACCAGATGGACTACCTGTATATCCCAGAGTCCCGAGAGTGGTTGCTGAAGAGATAATGGATGCATTAGTCATGATCTTTCAAAAATCACATGAGGCTGCTTAACGAGATAAAATCCTATGGCATTACAGGAGAGATACTGGCATGTATAGCAGAATAGCTTTTTTGGCAGATGGCAGATGATACGAAGGTTGCTGAGAAAGCAATGCAATTGCATCAGGCCTTAGAAAACTGGCCAAAAAAAGTGGCAGATGGACTACAGTGTTAGGAAATGTACGATAATGCTTTTTGGTAAAAGGAACAATAGTGCGGGCTATTATCTAAATGAGGAGAAGGTTCAAACATCAGAGGTGTAGAGGAGTGCTCATACAAGACTCCCAGAAGGTTAATTTACAGGTTGAGTCTGTGGCAAAGAAGGCAAATGCAATGTTGGCACTTATTTGAAGGAGAATAGAATATAAAAGCAAGGAGATAATGCTGAGCCTTTATAAGACACTAGTCAGGTTGCACAGAGTATTCTCAAAAGTTTTGGGCCACATATCTCAGAAAAGATATGTTGTCATTGGACAGAGTCCAGAGGAGGTTCACGAGGATGATTCTGGTAATGAAGCGGTTAACATATAAGGAACGTTTGGCAGTTTTTGCCTTACTCACTGATATTTAGAAGATTGTGGGGGTGGAATCTCATTTAAACCTACTGAATGTTGAAAGGACTAGAAAGGGTGGATGTGGAGAGGATGTTTCCTATGGTAGGGGTATCCGGAACTAGAGGGTACAGCCTCAAATCTGAGAAGCAACTTTTTAGAACAGGTAAGGAGGATTTTTTCAGCCATAGAGTAGTAAATCTGTGGAATGCTCTGCCACAGACTGCGGTGGAGGCCAAGTTCGTATGTATATTTAAGGTGGAAGTTGATTGCTTCCTGATTGATAAAGGCATCAAAGGATGTGGCAAGAAGGCAGGTGTATGGGGTTTAGTGAGATCCTGGATCAGCCATGATGGAATAGCGAAGCAGACTCGATGGGCTGAAAGACCTAATTCTGCTCGTATGTCTTATGTTCTTATGGTAGGTTGAATTAGGAAGTTTGCAGATGATGTGAAGAGTACGTGGAGTTGTGGACAATGAAGAAGGTTGTCAAAGGGTACATTGGAATATAATTCAGTTGCAGATATGGGTGGAGAAATGGTAGATGATGTTTAATCTGAGCAAGTGTGTGGTGTTGGATATTGAGAGATCTAAAGTAAAGGGAGTAGGATCAAACTGAAAGAGCATGCAGAGTTGGTGTTGGAAATAATGGGAAATTTATTAATAACTGGTGCACACTGCATTTCAAAAGTTCAAAGAAAATTTATTATCAAAATGCATATATGTCACCTGTATACAATCCTGAGATTCATTGTCTTGTGGGAATTCAGAGTAAATACAAGGAACACAATAGAATCCGTGAAAGACAACACCCAGCAGGACAGACAAAGAATTGGTGTGCAAAAGACAACAACTGTGCAAATACAAAAAGAAAGAAAAAAAGAAATAACAATAATAATAAATAAGCAATAAATTTCAAGAACATTAATGAGGAGTCCTTGAAAGTGAGTCCACTAGTTGTAGGAACAGTTGGATACAAGTGAAACAGTGACAGGGTGAGTGAAGTTGAATGAAGTTTACAGGAAACCAGTCAAAACCAAATTAATTTGGTACAGCTTTTACATTCTCATTTGATGAGATTACCAGTAAAACTACATTTCATTAATAGAATGGTGATGACAGGACAGCTTAATGAAGTAACATTGTTTTTACAATGGTTCTGTGCTGTAGCAGAATTAATAACCTTCTTGAAACTTGGGTGTTGATACTCCTGCATTCCAAGTCTCTTCTAGGCTTTATCTGTGGTTCCGGGTTTCCACATTAGCACAATCCACATCATTTTTTACCAGCTATTAGCACTGGCTATTCTTTCAGGGATGGTAGGGCGGAGATATGTTTCTATCAAAGGAGATTTAAGGTGCTCCTTACCTCTGCTCTCCTGCAGGGCACCCATGGGTGAGGAGTAGCACCTGCTTAGCTCCCGATCAGGGTCACGTGAAGCACAGGAGCAGATGGTAGATGGAGATACAGCGTGGAATGGGCCTTTCTGGTCCTTTGAGCCATGTTGCCCAGCAAATTCATGAGTAAACCCTAGCCTCATCATGGGAAAATTTACAATGACAATGACCAATTAGCCCACCAACCAGTACATTTTTAGACTGTGGAACGAAACCGGAGCACCTAGAAAAAAACCCCCGTGGTCACGGGGAGAATGTAAGGTCCTTGCAGACAATGACAGGAATTGAACCCCAATCAGTGATCACAGGCACTGTCATAGCATTGCACAAACCTCCATGCTATCATGCCATGCACTACTTCCCTTCAATAAAACCTTCTGAAGTAACAGCCTTTAGCCCCTTTGAAAATTTAACGTTATGAACTTCAGGAGCAACTGTTGTCATCTATTTCACAGCAGTCATTCCCTTTTCTAGGATCATATATTCTCTTTCTAAAAACTGTTGACTGTGGTTAACTAAAGTTTATTCTGTTTACGCCTACTGGGAACTTAAGTACATGAAAATGTCAACTTCATATGTTGGTAGAGAACTGATAGGAGGTCAGTGGTGGCCCAAGTGCAGGGGGAGAGAGACATCGACACAGGATGAACAGTTCACTGTTAAAAAAAAAACAATGGAAAATAATAAATGCCAGCCCAACAGGGCAACTAACTAAATATTCTCAAGCTAACTAATAAATAGTACCATCACTACAGCTGAAAATCAATGACCTAGAGCTAAATTAATACCTCTCATTTAACAACATCTATCTTAATCACTAATCTTCTTTCACAGAAAGGGGACTAAGGTAAGGAGGCAGTGACAAAGTCACTGTGCTTCAATCTAGACTTGACAAGATGAAAACAAAAGGAAGAGAGCTAAATACAATTACAAAGAAACCTTAATTGACTGGAATGTCTTCATTCTCATGTGTGTGAATGCCATCTTCTTTCAGCTACCTGCCTGCGGGAGCAGTCAAATTCTGTGGCTACGTCTGCAGTTGTGACAACAACCTTCTTTGGGCAAGAAAGAAGATGAGGTGAGAGAGGGAAACAGGAATGGGGATGGTGAAGAGTGGGGGGGCAGTTACTGGAAGTTTGAGAAATCGATGTTCATGCCAACAGGTGGGAGGCTCCCCGGACAGAATATAAGGTGTTGCTCCTCCAACCTGAGTGTGGCCTCATCGTGGCAGGAACCATGGACCTACATGTCGAAGTGAGAATAGGAAGTAGAATTGAAGTGCTTTGCCACCAGGAGATCCTGCTTTTTCTGGCGGACGGTGCATGGGTCTTCAGCGAAGTGGTCTCCTAATCTATGTCGGGTCTCACTGATATACAAGAGGTCACACTGGGAGCACTGGATACAGCAGGTGACCCCAACAGACACACAAGTGAAATGTATACCATTTCCTGTATATTGGTGAGACGTAAATTGGGAGACTGCTGAGTTCCTCCAGCATTTTGTGTGAGTCGATTGAATTTCCAGCATCTGCACATTTTCTCATCTTTCCATTCAAATATCTGGGTTTAGGGTTCCAGAGCCATGTATAACCCGATGGAGATTTATCAGCACAAACACAAGAGATTTTGCAGATGTTGGAAATCCAGAGCAACACACAAAAAATGCTGGAGGAACTCAACAGGTCAGATAGCATGTCTGGAGGGGAATAAATTAGATTATGAAGACACGCAGTCTTCTTTTATTGTCATTTAGTAATGCATGCATTAAGAAATGATACAATATTTCCTCTGGTGTGATGTCACAAAACACAGGACGAAACAAGACTGAGTAAACTGACAAAAGCACATAATTATAACATATAGTTACAACAGTGCAATAATACCATAACTTGATGAAGAAGTCCATGAGCACAGTAAAAAGTTCAAAGTCTCTGAAATGTCCCACATCTCACGCAGACGGGAGAAGGAAGAAAAACTCTCCCTGTCATGCCCGACCACAATCCGTCTCTGAGTCATCCGAAAACTTCGAGCCTCCAAATCAGCTCTCCGATACTGAGTACTGAGTGCCATCTCTGTCGGAATGATTCGACCTCAATCTTGGTCGCCAACAGCAGGCAAAGCCGGGGATTTTGAGGTCTTCCCTCCGGAAGATTCTCGACCGCGCAGTCACAACAGCAGCGAGCGAGCGTTTCAGAAATTTCTCCAGATGTTCCTTTGTACTTTCACGTCCATTGTCCATCAAATCAGAATTGTCCACGGTCCCTATTTAACGATTACGATGTCATTTTTCACCAGAGGGCTGCGCACGCGCGGCGCGCTGCTCTCTCTCCTCCTGCTAAATTGTCAAAGTTTTGGGGCAAGACCCTTCATCAAGCGGAATTCCTGGCATAAATTGAGAATCTAAATTGCAGATGGTTGAATATTGAAAATAAACAGTGAAAATTCTGGACATACTCAGCAGGTCAGGTTCTACCATTTGAGAGGGAGAGACATTTTGAGTCAAGGACCCTTCATCAGAAATGGGGAAGTGAGAACAGGAAGTATACCTCAAAGTAACAAAGGGTCATTCTCCTTTCTGTCACACATAGCAACAGCAGAGAAATCAGTCTAGGATCTGTCTTCTTAATATTTTGGGTTTTATGTTTTTTTATATTTTTATTCTGGAGGCTGGAGTCAATTATAAAAGATGAAATAGCAGCATATTTGGATAGCAGTAGCAGGATAGGTCCGAGTCAGCATGGATTTACAGAGGGGAAATCATGCTTGACTAATCTTCTGGAACTTTTCAGGATGTAACTGTGAAAATGGACTTGGGAAAACCAGTGGATGTAGTGTACCTGGACTTTCAGAAAGCCTTTGATAAGGTCCCACATAGGAGGTTGGTGTGCAAAATTAGAGCACATGGTATTGGGGGTAGGGTACTGACATGGATAGAAAATTGGTTGGCAGACAGGAAACAAAGAGTAAGGATTAACGGGTCCTTTTCAGAATGGCAGGCAGTGGCTAGTGGGGTACTGCAAGGCTCGGTGCTGGGACCACAGCTATTTGCAAAATACATTAATGATTTAGGTGAAGGGATTAAAAGTAACATTAGCAAATTTGCAGATGACACAAAGCTGGGTGACAGTGTGAAATGTGAAGAGGATATAATGAGAATGTAGGGTGACTTGGACAAGTTGAGTGAGTAGGCAGATGCATGGCAGATGCAGTTTAATGTGGATAAATGTGAGGTTATCCACTTTGGTGGCAAGAACAGGAAGGCAAATTACTATCTGAATGGTGTCAAGTTAGGAAAAGGGGAAGTACAATGAGATCTGGGTGTCCTTGTTCATCATTCACTGAAAGTAAGCATGCAGGTACAGCAGGCAGTGAAGAAAGCTAATGGCATACTGGCCTTCATAACAAGGGGAATTGAGTATAGGAGCAAAGAGGTCCTTCTGCAGTTGTACAACACCCTGGTGAGACTCCACCTGGAGTATTGTGTGCAGTTTTGGTCTCCAAACTTGAGGAAGGATATTCTTGCTATTGAGGGAGTACAGCGTAGGTTCCCTGGGTTAATTCCAGGGATGGCAGGAATGTCATATGTTGAAAGATTGGAGCGAGTGGGCTTGTATACACTGGAATTTAGAAGGATGAGAGGGCATCTGATTGAAACATATAAGATTATTAAGGGACTGGACACGCTAGAGGCAGGAAACATGTTCCCAGTGTTGGGGGAGTCCAGAACCAGAGGCCACAGTTTAAGAATAAGAGGTAGACCATTTAGAACGGAGTTGAGCAAAAACTTTTTCACACAGAGGGTTGTGGATCTGTGGAATGCTCTGCCTCAGAAGGCAGTGGAGGCCAATTCTCTGGATTCTTTTAAGAAAGAGTTAGATAGAGCTCTTAATGGTTCCGGGAATGAGAGGGTTAACATATGAGGAACGTTTGTCCGCTCTTGGAGTGTATTCCTTGGAGTTTAGAAGAATGAGGGGAGACCTCATAGAAATATTTCGAATGTTGAAAGGCATGGACAGAATGGATGTGGCAAAGTTGTTTCCCATGATGGGGGAGTCTAGTACGAGAGGGCATGACTTCAGGATTGAAGGGCGCCCTTTCAGAACAGAAATGCGAAGAAATTTTTTTAGTCAGAGGGTGGTGAATCTATGGAATTTGTTGCCATGGGCGGCAGTGGAGGCCAAGTCATTGGGTGTATTTAAGGCAGAGATTGATAGGTATCTGAGTAACCAGGGCATCAAAGGTTATGGTGAGAAGGCAGGGGAGTGGGACTAAGTGGGAGAATGGATCAGCTCATGATAAAATGGCGGAGCAGACTCGATGGGCCGAATGGCCGACTTCTGATCCTTTGTCTTATGGTCTTATGGTCTTATGATAGCGGAGTCAAGGGATATGGGGAGAAGGCAGGAACAGGGTACTGATTGTGGATGATCAGCCATGATCACAGTGAATGGCGGTGCTGGCTCGAAGGGCCGAATGGCCTACTCCTGCACCTATTGTCAATTGTCTATTCTCTTTGTTCATTGGAACTCTAAGCTATTTATCAGCATTTAAAGCCCTTGAAAGTTTCAACAGCTGCCAAAGTCTTTGGGCACCGCTTAGCTTGCTGTCAATGCTTTTTCTAATCGTGTCATAAACCACTTACTTTGTGCAGCTGACATAATGAGATTATTCTAAACAATAGCCCTGCCACCATGCCAGCCCTTACAATTTTCCATCAGGGCATCTTCGTAGAACAGTTTGACATCAGAAGATGCAAGCAGGAAGCCCACAGTTCGTACATGTGACAGTGATGAGCAGGGCCACGAACTGACCCAAACGTCCAATGCCAGAGGGCATGCATTTAACACGTGAGGGAAAGATCAAAGGAGCTGTGCAGGAGAAATGTATTACAGAGAACGACACTGACAGAGACAACAATAATGCATTTGAATATATCACAGGATGATGGGCAGACTCGCTTTCATTAGAGATACACTCAGTGAGCACTTCATTAAGTACTTCCTAATAAAGTTGTAAAGTTAGTTAAAGTTACAGCTTTATTGCCATTGCTGAGGACAAAGAGATTGCAGTGCTACTCCATTCCGTGCAAAACAGCATTATGGCAATTCAATTACTAAAAACACAGTGGCTACATTTAAAATAACATTTGAGTTATTTAGAGTGACATCTTAGTTACAACTTAATTAAAAACAAAGCATTCTAAAATTAAGTGAAACAGTAGCTGCCCTATTCAAATACTGCACGTGCCCATGTTATAAAATACAATATTAAATATAGAATCACATTAAGGATTATACCCACGTATTTCACTTAGGGATTGTCGATAATGCCTATGGACTATGGACTATGGGTTTGTGGTGGGTGGAGGGTCTTTGTTCAGTTGCATGACAACCTTAGAAAAAGCCGTTTTTCAGAGTCTTGTTGTCCATGCAGATATGTTTCTGCATCTCCTGCTAGGTGGTAGGAGATTGAGCAGGTGATCACAATTTTGCAAGCCCAACACAGACATCATGAGTTGTTACGCATAGTAATTAGAGTTACTGTCAGGGTCTTCCTGTCAGCTTGAACCAGTCTGGCCATTCTCCTCTAACCTCTAGGATTAACAAAGTGTTTTCACCCACGGAACTGCAACTCATTGGATGTTTTTTGTTTATCGTACCATCCTCTGTAAACTCTAGAGACCGTTGTGCATGAAAACACCAGGAGATCAGTAGTTTCTGAAATACTCAAACCACCCCATCTGGCACAAACAATCATTCCATGGTCAAAGTCACTTGATCCACGTTTCTCCCTCATTTTGATGTTTGGTCTGAACAATAAGTAGGCCACGACAATGCTTTTATGCATTGAGTTGCTCCCACATGATTGTCAGCTGATTAGATATTTGTATTATAGAGCTGGTATACACATGTACCTAATAAAGTGGCCATTGACTGGTAGCTATCACCAAGCACATATGTCACACAAATGTTACTTCGCCGGGCGCCATGGTACCATAGCAGTTAGTATGATGTTATTACAGCTCGAGGCATTCCAGAGTGCGAATTCAATTCTGGTACCATTCCGTAAGGAGTCTCTGTACGTCCTCCTAGTGGAATGCGTGGGTTTCCCCTGCATGATCTGAGTTCCTCCCACAGTCCAAAGATGTACCAGTAGGTTAATTGATCATTTAAAATTGTCCCATGATTAGTTAGACCATTAGTTACAGGAGTAGAAGTGGGCTATTTGGCCCATTGAGTCTGCTCCACCATTTCATCATGGCTGATCCATTTTCCCTCTCAGCCCCAATCTCCTGCTTCTCCCTCTATCACTTCATGCCCTGACCAATCAAGGATCAATCACACTCTGCCATAAATATATCCAATGACTTGGCCTCCTCAGCCACCTGTGGCAACAAACACCACAGGTTAATACGTATAAAATGCTGCAGGAACCCAGCAGACCAGGCAGCACCTATGGAAAAAAGTACAGCCGATGTTTTGGGCCGAAGGGTTTCGGCTGAGTTCCTCCAGCACTTTGTGTGTGTTGCTCGGATTTCCAGCATCTGCAGATGTTCTCTTGTTTGTGATTAAATTTCACAGACACACTACTCTGCAGCTAAAGAAAGTTCTCCTCATCTCCATTCCAAAAGGACTAAATCAGGGTCGTGGGTTTGTTGGGGCAGCATGGCCTCAAGGCCCAGAAAAGCCTACTCCATGCCGTATTACCAAGGAATTAAATAAATGTATAAATAAATACTTGTCATTTACCAGCTCATGCCTGGATGTTGCTTAAGTCCTCCTACAAGCTGGCATGAATTTTTCATTGTCTTACGGACTTGGGAATGGGATTGAAAATCGTACAATCATCACCATTGATCATCCCTACTTCTGACCTCATGCTGATGAGGAGCTCATTGATGAGGCAGCTGGAGATAATTATGGGTTATCATTCCAGCTATTCTCTGCATATTCATTTATAAACTGTCACACTGTATTTATCTCTGTCTGACTAATTAAATTGCTCTACAAATATGAATCTAGGAACATGCCTTACTTTGTCATTTTGTTCTTCCTGACTATTCTCAATTGCATAGCTTTCTCTTTTTGCAAAATTCCTAATAGCCTTATTTGTCAAGAAATTATCTGCATCTGCCACATTCTGTGCAGATCTCAGATTTCATCAATTGCAATTGTTTGTGCTGTTGTTTTAAATGTCACTTAATTTGCTTTTCATTTCCCTTTGACAATTTGTACTGAAGATTGAAGGCCTGTTTTTTAGCCATATGTTACTCACAGCCTTCTACAGATGTGCGTTTCAGAGGAATCTAACATGCTGAATCATTGTATGGTATGGAAACTGCAGTGGACAAGAGGGTTTTACAACTAGTACTTAAAACTGCTCATGCATCACCAGCACCAGCCTACTCACATCAAGACCATTTCTACAAAAAGGTGCCAGAAAAGGGTCAGTAATGTCATGAAGGATCCCACCCACCCAGCTCATGGACTGCTTGTCCCACTCCTGTCAGTGAGGAGGCTACATAGCATCCATGCCAGGACCACTAGATTTAAAAACATTTACTTCCCCAAGCAGTAAAGCTGATCAACACCTCTACCCAATAACCCACCACTCCCATCCCCAACCACCATTACTTTATAATTTCCTGTAAATCACCTAGGTACGTATACTCTTGTGCCAGGTTTTACTTTATGTACACATAATTAGTCTATGTACATATTTATATAAGCTAATCTTGTGTTTTCTCATTGTGCTCTTTATGTTATTGTGCTTTACTATGCTGCACCGGATCTGGAGTAACAATTATTTTGACCTCCTTTATACTCGTGTACTGATGAATGACAATAAAGCAATCTTAAATCTAGAATCTTGAACAGACCTGTACTTTATCAATCTCAGTATATTCCCCTTCAGAGTCAGGGGCAGAGCACTTCACCTTCCTGTTCCTGTGCGGCCAGAAGGTATTACAATTAGGTATCGCCTAATTCATATTTTTTGCATAGTTGACATGATTGAGGATATCTGCTGAATTGCTCATCGTTGTGTATGGGAGAGAAGTGAGTACAACTGGGTTTCTGATCCCCACATTGCAGTGGCATGGCGGTCTAGTAGTTATCACAACGCTTTACGTTACCCGCTACTGCCTGCACGGAGTTTGCACATTCTCCTGATGACTACGTGGGTTTCCGCTGTGTGAATCAGAATCAAGTTTATTATCACCGGCACGTGACATGAAATTTGTTAACTCAGCAGCAGCAGTTCAATGCAATACATAATAGAGAGAAAAAAAAATAAAAAAATAAAATATGACATAATAAATAAACAAGTAAATCAAGTATCAATATTGAATAGATTATTTTTTAAAATATGCAAAAACAGAAATACTGTACTGTATATTAAAAAAAGTGAGGTAGTGTCCAAAGCTTGAAAGTCCATTTAGGAATCGGATGGCAGAGGGGAAGAAGCTGTTCCTGAATTGCTGAGTGTGTGCCTTCAGGCTTCTGTATCTCCTACCTGATGGTAACAGTGAGAAATGGGCATGGCCTGGGTGCTGGAGGTCCTTAATAATGGACGCTGCCTTTCTGAGAAATCGCTTCCTAAAATTGTCCTAGATACTTTGTAGGCTAATGCCCAAGATGGAGCTGACTAGATTTACAACTATCTGCAGCTTCGTTCGGTCCTGTGCAGTAGCCCCTCCATACCAGACAGTGACACAGCCTGTCAGAATGCTCTCCATGGTGCAGTTATAGAAGTTTTTGAGCGTATTTGTTGACATGCCAAATCGCTTCAAACTCCTAATAAAGTATAGCCACTGTCTTGCCTTCTTTATCCACCCAGGAACTTGAAGCTGCTCACTCTCTCTACTTCTGATCCCTCTATGAGGATTGGTACGTGTTCCTTCTTCCAGCCCTTCCTGAAGTCCACAATCAGCTCTTTCATTTTACTGACGTTGAGTGCCAGGTTGTTGCTGCAGCACCATTACACTAGTTGGCATATCTCACTCCTGTACGCCCTCTCATCACTATCTGAGATTCTACCAACAATGGTTGTATCGTCAGCAAATTTATAGATGGTGTTTGAGCTATGCCTAGCCACACAGTCATGTGTATACAGAGAGTAGTGCAGTGGGCTAAGCACACACCCCTGAGGTGCTCCAGTGTTGATTGTCAACAAGGAGGAGATGTTATCACCAATCTGCACAGATTGCGGTCTTCCAGTTAGGAAGTTGAGAATCCAATTGCAGAGGAAGGTACAGAGGCCCAGGTACTACAACTTCTCAATCAGGATTGTGGGAATGATGGTATTAAATGCTGAGTGATAGTCGATGAACAGCATCCTGATGTAGGTGTTTGTGTTGTCCAGGTGGTCTAAAGCCGTGTGAAGAGCCATGGAGATTGTGTCTGTCGCTGACCTATTGTGACAATAGGCAAATTGCAATGGGTCCAGGTCCTTGCTGAGGCAGGAGCTCAGTCTAGTCATAACCAACCTTTCAAAGCATTTCATCACTGTCGATGTGAGCGCTACCGGGTGATAGTCGTTAAGGCAGCCCACATTATTCTTCTTAGGCACTGGTATAATTGTTGCCTTTTTAAAGCAAGTGGGAACTTCTGCCTGTAGCAGTGAGAGACTGAAAATGTCCTTGAGTACTCCCGCTAGTTGGCTCTGATTTTCTCCCAGAATCCAAAGTCATACCAGTTAATAGTTTAATTGGTTATTCTAAATTGTCCCATGGTTAGGCTACGGTTAAATTGGGGCAGTGTGACTCGAAAGGTTGGAATGGCCTGTTCCATGCTGTATCTCAATAAAAAATAGATATATAAATAAACAAATAAATAAATACGTACTTGAAGTTACTTCTAAGGCTGTAAAATGCTGTAATTGCCTCCCTGCACCTTCCCTTGGCTCTATATGGTGTTCCAATAAACCTTGTGGAAAAGAACTCATCTTTCTACCAGGGACTGCAGGTCCCACGGGCTTCAGTATCAAGCATCAACACTCTCATTTTGTACAACAGCAGCACAGGGGCACAACTCTGCTGTAGCCAGTTACAGTTCCACTGGACTCAGCGATTTAAGTTGTCCCATAGACACCCTTGTCCTTACCAACCTTCTCTAGCTTTTGACTTACTTTCTTTCCTTCCCAGTCCTGATGAAAGGTCTCAGCCTGAAATACTGACTCTTTATTCCTCTCCATAGATGCTACCTGACCTGCTGAGTTCCTTTGGCGTGTAAATTAGTCAGCTCCATCAGGGGTATTATCATCCATAGCACCTAAGACATCTTCAAGGAGTGGTGCCTCAGGAAGGTGACATCCCCCTTCTCATTGTTACTGTCAGGGTGGAGGTACAGAAGCCTTAAGGCCTACACCTAGGAACAGCTTCTTCCCCTCTGCTATCTGATTTCTAAATGGACATTCAACCCATGAACACTATCTCACTCTTTTTTATTTCTTTTTTTTGCTCCATTTATTTTAAATTAACTATTTGTAGACATATATATACTTACTGTAATTCAGTTTTTTTCTCTATATTTATTTATCATGGATTTTATTGTACGTCTGCCATTAGGTTAACAAATTTCACAACATATGCTGGTGATATTAAGCCTGATTTTGAATCTGATTTATGTGTGTTACACTGGTAGCCTCAAACATGGCCAGAATGACAATTCCTTCAAATTCCAGTAATTTTACCCCCTCCCATTTCTCTCTTTTTTCCAGTCACCATCCTGGTTTACTTTTCACCTCTTCTCTTCTCCTCACCTACTCATCACCTCCTTTTGGTGCCTCAACTCTCCTATCAAATTCCTTATTCTTCATCCCTTTGCCTCTTCCACCAATCCCCTCTCAGATTCCGGCTTCTTCCCCCACTCCACTTTCTCCCTTACCTGGTCTCACCTATCACTTGCCAGCTTCTACTCCTCCCCCTCCCCCCATTTTCTTATTCCAGCTTCTTCCCCATTCCATTCCAGTCCTGATGAAGGGTCTCATTCTGAAATGTCAACTGTTTATTCCCCTCCATAGATGATGACTGATGTGCTGAGATTCTTCAGCATTTTGTGGGTTTTGCTCCAGATTTCTATTATCTGCAGAATCTCTATGAGTCCAGCGGTCTAGATTTGATTTTGACTTTGATTTTGGCATATGGAGTTTAAACTGCTCTTTTGGCAACAAATTCCAGGAACCAATTATGAATTATTTTCTCTGCTATTTTCCTGTTTCTTCTACCAGTTACGTCAATACCATTTCCCTGGGTATTTACCTCTCTTTTGGGAGATGCAACTTTCTTGCTCTTCCTGTCTACCCATCTGATTGTTGTATATACCCTGAGATTGAGGTGAGTGAGGCTCCCCCACCACCCACCACCATTCTAACCAATATTAAAGAGCACCAACAAGATTGACTTGACAATCTTCATTGCTGGCTGGCAAAGGAATTGCAAGGGGTCTGACTGCAAGACCCTACAAATGATCGCAAGGACTGCTGAGAGGATTATTGGGTCTCCCCTCCTCCCATTCGAGAAATAATGCATATATGGAGCCCTTAGTATTGTCCAAGAACCCTCTCAGAATCTCTTTGACTACACCCCCAACCCCAATTTCAGGCAGGAAGTTCAATAACATGACAACAGACTGTTAAGATGGGAAACGATTTCTTTTTCCAGGCCATGAGACTACTAAACTCCCTTAAACCACCCAAGACTCATCACTAATGAAGTGCCAGTAACATTACACTGTTTAGTTTTTAACTTGTGTCATAAGTGCACATTATGCTAAATTCAATCATCTGGAATAGATTTTACTTACTTATTTCGGGTTATGCCACTGGCATTTAGAGGTGCAATGAAGGTCCTCCATCTCTGTCTGTCCTTGGCCATCTTCTCTATTATGCCCCAGGTGTGGTTCAGAATCCTCATTTCTGCCTCTATGGTACAGAGCCAAGTTACCTTTGATCTCCCACAATTCATCCATCCTCTAGAGTCCAATAAAGTGCTTTCTTGATGATGAATTTGGCCTCTCGTATCATTATGTTCTTAATCCTTCTCTAACATTTCATGATGATGATTGTGGCTGTGAGATCTTTCTTGGCCAGAAAATATGGAGGATTTTCCAGAGGCTTATGGTGTGGAATATATTTAATAATTTGTTAATTTATTTGTGGTTGTATTACCTTATGTGTTATGTGTGTGAGTTATATGTACTGTGTTGTGCACTTTGGTCCATAGGAATTTTGCTTTGTTTGGCAGTATACGAGTATAAGACTATAAGATATAGGAGCAGAATTAGGCTGATTGGTCTCTCAAGTCTGCTCTGCCACTTCATCATGGCTGATCCATTTTTCATCTCAGCCCCAAACTCCTGCCTTCCCTCTTATCTCATCATGCCCTGAACAATCAAGAATCTATCAACCTCTGCCTTAAATATACATAAAGATTTAGACTCCACAGCTGCCTGTGGCAAAGAATTCCACAGATTCATCACTGTCCTGATAAAGAAATTCCTCCTCATCTCTGTCCTGAAAGGACACCTTTCTATTCTGAGGCTGCATCCTCTGGTCTTGACACTCCCACCATAGGAAACATCCTCTCCACATCCACTCTGTCAGGATCTTGCACCATTTGATAGGTTTCAGTGAGGTCACTCCTCATTCTTCTGAAGTCCAGCAAATACAGTCCCAGAACTCTCTTCATTTGACAAACTGTTTAATCTTGGAAACATTTTCGTGAATCTCTTAAGAACCCCACCAGTTTCAGCACATCCTTTCTCAGATAAGCGGCCAAAAACTGCTCACAGTGCTCCAAGTGAGGCCTCATCAGTGCTTTATAAAGTCTCAACATTACATTCTTGCTTTTATATTCCAGTCCTCTTGAAACGAATGCTAACATCGTACTTGCTTTCCTCACCACAGACTCAACCTGCAAATTAACTTTTAGGGAATCCTGCACAAGGACTTGCAAATCCCTTTGAGTCTGTGTACTTTTTTTTATTTTCTCTTCATTTCTTGTACCAATGTGCATGACACTGTATTCCATCTGCCACTTCTTTGCCCATTCTCCTGATCTGTCTAAGTCCTTCTGTAGCCTCTCTACTTCCTTAAAACTACCTGCCCCTCCACCTATCTTTGCATTACCTACAAACTTTGCAACAAAGCCATCAATACAATCATCCAAATGATTGTCATATAATGTAAAAAGAATTGGTTCCAACACAGACCCCTGTGGAACACCACTATTCACCAGCAGCCAACCAGAAAAGGTTCACTTTATTCCCACCCTTTGCCTCCTGCCAATCATCCCTGCTTTATCCATGCCAGAATCTTTCCTGTGATACCTTGGGCTCATAGCTTGTTAAGCAGCCTCACGAGTAGCACCTTGTCAAAGGCTTCTGAAAACCCAAACACACAACATCAACCAATTCTCCTTTGTCTATCCTGCTTGTTATTTCTTCAAAGAATTCCAAACATTTATCAGGCAAGATTTTCCCTTGAGGAAACCATTGCCGATTATGGACTACCGTCTGCTTCCAGGTCACTCTCACCTTTTTATACACTTTATATTTCTGAAGAAATTGCTGGTATCCTTTTTAATATTATTGGCTAGCTTACTTTTGTACTCCATCTTTACCTGTCTTAGTTGCCTTGTGTTGATTTTGAAAAGGTTCCCAATCCTCTGATTTCCCACAAATGTTTGCTCTATTATATACTCTCTCTTTGGCTTTTATGGTGCCTTTGAATTCCTTCATTAGCTATGATTGTGTCATCGTGATTTTCGAATACTTCGTCCTCTTTGAGATGGTCTTCCATATTGCTTCCAGAAATTCCAGCCATTGTTTCTTTGCCATCATCCCTGTCAATGTTCTTTTCCAATCAATTCTGGCCAACTCCTCTCTCAGGCCTCTGTAATTTCTTTTACTCCAATGTAATATTGATATATCTGACTTTAGCTTCTCCTCAGATTTCGGGGTGAGTTCGATCATACTATGATCACTTGCTCCTAACGGTTTGTTTTGCTTTAAGCTTTCTAATCAATTCTGGTTCATTGTACAACACCCCATCCAGAATAGCTGATCCCCAAGTGGGCTCAACCATGAGCTGCTCTTAAAAGCCATTTTGTAACCAGTCTGGAAATTCTTCCGCTTAGAATCCCACACCAACATAATTTTCCCAAACTACCAGTATATTAAAATCCCCCATGACTATTGAAACATTGCCCTTTTGGCATGCATTTTCTATCTCCCTTTGTAATTTGTAGACTACGTCTCTACTACTGTTTGGGGTCTATAAACTCCCATCAGAGTCTTTTTATCCTACAGTTCCTTAGCTCCATCTACAACGATTCAACACCTCCCAACCCAATGTCACCTCTTTCATTTCATTTTTCACCAACAGAGCCACACCACCCCCTCTGCCTTTCTGCCTGTCCTTTCGACACAATGTGTATCCTTGGACATCAAGCTCCCTTCTATAATCTCCTTTCAGCCATGATTCAGTGATGCCTACATAATACTTGCTAATCTGTATTCGTGCTACAAGTCTGTCAACCTTACTTTGTATACTGCATGCATTCAAATATAATACCTTCAGTTCTGTATTCACAATTTTTGATTTTGTCTGCCTTTTAAATTTCAACTCATGCTGTCGACTGCAATTTTGCTCTAACATCAGCTTCTCCTTGCTAGGAGTCTCACTGCACATTGCCTCTGTTTGTAAATCATCTACCTCATCTGCAGCATTATCACTTTATGGGATGGTAACCCCCCCCCCCCACCCGCCAAATTAGTTTACACCCTCCTGAAGAACTCTAGTCAAGCAAATGTTTGATTGACAATAAACCTGAACTAGAACTTGAATTTCAACCTCCTCAAGCCTTTGTTATTCTAGAGAAAAGCAGCCAGAGCTTGCGATAAATGCATTTCACTCATCCTCTCACTGTTTAATACACTTTGATTAAATCTCATGGCCTCTGTGGTTCGAAACCCAACTCAAACAATCTCTCACCATAATTAGACTTCTCCACTCCAGCATCGTCCTCATAAATCTCCACAGCAGTTTCCCTAGTGTCTGATATTCCCCCTTTTCAATAATGCAACTTCTCGTTCCTATTAAACATTATTTTTGAAATTGCATCTGTGGCTTAAGCAGTTCAGCTGAGTTATCAGAAATTGCTCTTTTGTTTCAGTGGATAATCACCAAATCACAGCAATGATGACACTTCATGGGTACTTTGTTACAGTTAACTTGCTCTCGATATTATGAAATACAAATATGTTTTTTTTCTTTTATGAAGTTACAAATTATGTTGTTGTTGTCATCTCAGCAAAACTGCAGACTGAGCTAGAATTATAGAGCATTGATGATCACAGCACAGGCACAGGAATTTCAGCACTCAATGCTAGCAACAAACATTTCTGAAGAGGGGGCAATTTCTGAGTTGTGAACTTCCACAAACAGAAGGCTGATATTGACTAGGAATATTGGTTGAGTCATACACTCAATGGCATGTTTATCTGATGTCTCCTGTACCTAATCAGGTGCCTCTGAATGTATGTTCACGGTCTTCTGCTGCTGTAGACCATCCACTTCAAGGTTCAACGTGCTGTGCATTTAGAGATGCTCTTCATTCGTATCAGGGCTATCCCTTGCGGTCGAGGATGATGATCTTCGTTCTGTTGATCTACTTATGGGCTCTCAAGTGGCTTATGAGTCCAATCTTGGCTTTGAAAGTTCTTCCGCATTGAGGACAGATAGTTCCAGATGGCAGATCGGGCTTTGGTTGTTGCTGCCTCTCTTTCCATTTTCTTCTCTTTTCTTCTAATTTTGCACATCTGTTGGCTTTGACAGTTGCTCTTCCTTCTCAGATGATGGCTTCCAAGAGTTTCCTGTCCTTGACATTGGTTTTCCAATTGTTGAAGTCGCTGTTACATTTCTTCATGTTGGCTTTTAAGATGTCTTTGAATCTCTTCCATTGTCTGCCTCTTTTACATTTGCCTTCGTTAAGCTGGGAGTAGAAGATTTGTTTCGGCAGGCGTTCATCTTTCATCTGAACAACATGACCACTCCATCTTAGTTGGTTCTTGATGACGTAAGCTTCGATGCTTGATATTTTTGCTTCATTTAGCACACTGACGTTGGTTCTTCTATCTTTCCAGCTGATATTTAAGATGTTCGAAGACAGCATTGATGGAACTTTTCAAGTGCCTTCAGATGTCGTCAGTATGTTGACCAGGTTTCTGACACTGTTACAACCACTGTTGTAACGTTGGGTATCTGAGTTACTGTCACCTTCCTGCCAGCTTGAGCCATTCTGGCAATTCTCCTCTGCCCTCTCTCATTAACAAGGCATTTTCACCCACAGAACTGCCACTGACTGGATGTGTTTTGTTTTTTCCCACTATTCTCCGTACATCCTAGAGACTGCTGCAGGTGAAAATCCCAGTAGATTAGCAGCTTCTTCGGAGATACTCAAACCAGCCTATCTGGTGCCATCAGTCATCCCATGGTCAAAGTCACTTAGATCACATTTCTTCTCCACTCTGATCAAAAACAAGAGAAAATGTGCAGGTGCTGGAAATCTAAGCATCGCACACAAAATACTGGAGGAGCTCACCAGGACAGGAAAAATCTACAGGAAAAAGTACAGTCGACGTTTCGAGCTGAGACCCTTCAGCAGGACTGGAGAAAAAAAGATGAGGAGTAGATACATAGAAACATAGAAAAACTACAGCACAGTACAGGCCCTTCGGCCCACAAAGTTGTGCCAAACATGTCCCTATCTTAGAAATTACTAGCATACCTATGGCCCTCTATTTTTCTAAGCTCCATGTACCTATCCAGGAGTCTCTTAAAAGATCCTATCGTATCCGTCTCCACCACCATTGCCAGCAGCCCATTCCATGCGCTCACCACTCTCTGAGTAAAAAACTTACCCCTGACATCTCCTCTGTACCGACTCTCCAGCACCTTAAACCTGTGTCCTCTTGTGGCAACCATTTTAGCCCTGGGAAAAAACCTCTGAATATCCGCATGATCAATGCCTCTCATCAACTTATACACCTCTAGCAGGTTACTCCTCATCCTCCGTCGATCCAAGGAGAAAAGGCCGAGTTCACTCAACCCATTCTCATAAGGCATGCTCCCCAACTCAGGCAACATCCTTGTAAATCTCCTCTGCACCCTTTCTATGGCTTCCACACCCTTCCTGTAGTGAGGCAACCAGAACTGAGCACAGAACTCCAAGTGGGGTCTGACCAGGGTCCTATATAGCTGTAACATTACCTCTCTGCTCCTAAATTCAATTCCATGATTGATGAAGGTCAATACTTCATACGCCTTCTTAACCACAGAGTCAACCTGCACAGCTGCTTTGAGTGTCCTATGGACTTGGACCCCAAGATCCCTCTGATCCTCCACACTGCCAAGAGTCTTACCATTAATACTATATTCTGCCATCATATTTGACCTACCAAAATGAACCACTTCACACATACCTGAGTTGAATTCCATCTGCCACTTCTCAGTCCAGTTTTGCATCTTATCAATGTCCCGCTGTAACCTCTGACAGCCCTCCACACTATCCACAACACTTCCAACCTTTGTGTCATCAGCAAACTTACTAATCCATCCCTTCGCTTCCTCATCCAGGTCATTTATAAAAATCACGAAGAGTAAGGTACCCAGAACAGATCCTTGAGGCACTCCATTGGTGACCGACCTCCATGCAGAATATGACCCGTCTACAACCACACGTTGCCTTCTGTGAGCAAGCCAGTTCTGGATCCACAAAGCAATGTCCCCTTGGATCCCATGCCTCCTTACTTCCTCAATAAGCCTTGCATGGGATATCTTATCAAATGTCTTGCTGAAATCCATATACACTACATCTACTGTTCTTCCTTCATCAATGTATTTAGTCATATCCCCGAAGAAATTCAATCAGGCTCATAAGGCACAACCTGCCCTTGACAAAGCCATGCTGACTATTCCTAATCATATTATACCTCTCCAAATGCTCATAAGTCCTGCCTCTCAAGATCTTCTCCATCAAATTACCAACCACTGAGGAAAGACTCACTGGTCTATAATTTCCTGGGCTATCTCTACTCCCTTTCTTGAATAAAGGAACAACATCCGCAACCCTCCAATCCTCTTCCGTCCCCATTGATGATGTAAAGATCATCGCCAGAGTCTCAGCAATCTACTCCCTCGCCTCCCACAGTAGCCTGGGGTACATCTCATCTGGTCCCTGCGACCTATCCAACTTGCTTTCCAAAAGCTCCAGCACATCCGCTTTCTTAATATCTACATGCTCAAGCTTTTCAGTCTGCTGAGAGTCAACACTACAATCACCAAGATCCTTTTCCATAGAAAATACTGAAGTAAAGTACATTAGGTACCTCTGGTATTCCCTCTGTTTGCATACATACTTTCCCATTGTCACACTTGATAGTCCTATTCTTTCACGTCTTACCCTCTTGCTCTTCACATACTTGTAGAATGCCTTGGGGTTTTCCTTAATGCTGCCTGCCAAGGCCTTCTCATGGCCCCTTCTGGCTCTCCTAATTTCCTTCTTAAGCTCCTTCTTATTAGCCTTATAATCTTCTAGATATCTAACATTACCTAGCTCTCTGAACCTTTTGTAAGCTTTTCTTTTCTTCTTGACTACATTTATTACAGCCTTTGTACAGCATGGTTCCTGTACCCTACCATAACTTCCGTCTCATTAGAACGTACCTATGCAGAACTCCACACAAATATCCCCTGAACATTTGCCACATTTCTTCCGTACTTTTCCCTGAGAACATCTGTTTCCAATTTAAGCTTCCAATTTCCTGCCTGATAGCTCATAGTTCCCCTTACTCCAATTAAATGCTTTTCTAACTTGTCTGTTCCAATCTCTGTCCAATGCTATTTAAAGAGAGATAGAATTATGACCACTGTCTCCAAAATGCTCTCCCACTGAGAGATCTGACACCTGACCAGGTTCATTTCTCAATACCAAATCAAGTGCAGTCTCTCGTCTTGTAGGCTTATCTACATATTGTGTCAAGAAATCTTCCTGAACACACCTAACAAACTCCACCCCATCTAAACCCCTTGCTCTAAGGCGATGCCAATTGATATTTGGGAAATTCAAATCTCCCATCACGACAATTCTGTTATTATTACACCTTTCCAGGATCTATTTCCCTATCTGCGCCTAAATATCCCTGTTACTATTGGGAGGCCTGTAAAAACACACACAGTAGAGTTATTGACCCCTTTCAGTTCCTAACCTCCACCCACAGAGACTCTGTAGACAATCCCTCCATGGCGTCCACCTTTTCTGCAGCCATGACACTATCTCTGATCAACAGTGCCACACCCCCACCTCTTTTGCCTCCCTCCCTGTCCTTTCTGAAACATCTAAAACCTGGCACTTGAAGTAACCATTCCTGTCCCTGAGACATCCAAGTCTCTGTAATGTTCACCACATCATAGCTCCAAGTACTGATCCATGCTCTAAGCTCACCCATTTTGTTCACAATACTCCTTATGTTAAAATAGACACACCTCAAACCGTCCATCTGAGCGCGTCCCTTCTCTATCACCTGCCTATCCTCCCTCATACACTGTCTCCAAGCTTTCTCTATTTGTGAGCCAACCGTCTCTTCCCCTGTCTCTTCAGTTCAGTTCCCACCCCCCAACAATTCTAGTTTAAACTCTCCCCAGTAGCCTTAGCAAAACTCCCTGCCGGGATATTGGTCCCCTGGGATTCAAGTGCAACCTTTCCTTTTTGTACAGGTCACACCTGCCCCAAAAGAGGTCCCAATGATCCAGAAATCTGAATCCCTGCCCCGCTCCAATCCCTCAGCCACACATTTATCCTCCATGTCACTCTATTCCTATATTCACTGTCGCGTGGCACAGGCAGTAATCCTGAGATTATTACCTCTGTGGTCCTGCTTCTCAGCTTCCTTCCTAACTCCCTGTACATTTTTTTCAGGACCTCTTCCCTTTTCCTACCTATGTCATTGGTACCAATATGTACCACGACCTCTGGCTGTTCTGCCTCCCACTGCGGGATATCATGGACACGATCTGAAACATCCTGGGCCCTGGCACCTGGGTGGCAAACTACCATCTGAGTTTCTTTCCTGCATCCACAGAATCGCGTGTCTGACCCCCTAACTATAGAGTTCCCTATCACTACTGCCTTCCTCTTCCTTTCCCTACCCTTCTGATCCACAGGGCCAGACTCTGTGCCGGAGGCACGGCCACTGTCACTTCCCCTGGGTAGGCCATCCCCCCAACAGCACTCAGAAAGGAGTACTTATTGTCAAGGGGTACAGCCACAGGGGTACTCTCTATTACCTGACTCTTCCCCTTCCCCCTCCTGACTGTGACCCATTTGTCTGTCTCCCGTGGTCCCGGTGTGACCATCTGCCTATAACTCCTTTCTAGCAACTCCTTTAAAAGGTGGGGGAGGGGAGAGAGAAACACAAAGTGTTAGATGAAACTGGTAGGGGGAGAGAGAAGGTAAAGAGCTGAGAAGTTGATTGGTGAAAGAGATACAGGGCTGGAGAAGGGGACAGAAGAGGACAGAAGGCTATGGAAGAAAGAAAAGGAAGGACGAGTACCAAAGGGTGGCGATGGGCAGGCAAGGAGATAGGTGAAAGAGGGAAAAGGGGATGCAGATGATGTGGGAGGGCCTTGACAGGAAGTTTGAGAAATCGATATTCATGCCATCTGGTGGGAGGCTACCCAGACGGAATGTAAGATGTTCCTCCAACCTGAGCGTAGTCTCATCGCTGAGTTCATAGCTTGACATATCAGAATAGTAATGGGAAGTGGAATTAAAAGGGGTGGCTACTGGGAAATCCTGCATAGGTGCTTGGAGAAACGGCCTCCCAATCTACAGCAAGTCTCACCGATTTACAGGAGGCCACACTGGGAGCACCTAACACAGTACATGACACCAACAGACTCACAGGGGAGGTGTCGCCTCCCCTGGAAGGACTGTTTAGGGCCCTGAATGGTAGTGAGGGAGGAGGTGTTGGGACAGGTGTAGCACTTGTTCCGCTTGCAAGGATAAGTGCCAGGAGGGAGATCAGGGCGGAGGGATGAATGGACCAGAGAGTCGCATAGGGAGCAATTCCTGCGAAAAGCAGAAAATGGGTGGAGGGAAGGAAAGATGTCCTTGGTGTTGGAAGTTCTGGAGAATTATGTGCTGGACACAGAGGCTGGTGGGGTGGTAGGTAAGGACGAGAGGAAACTTATCCTCGGTAGTGTGGCAGGAGGATAAGGTAAGAATAGATGTGCGTGAAAAAGCAGGCGTCCATTTCCAACACCTCCCTCCCCTTTCTCGATCTCACTGACTCTGTCCCTGGAGACAGCTTATCCAATGATGTCTATTATAAACCCATAGACTCTCACAGCTGCCTGGATTATGCCTCTTCCCACCTTGTTACTTGTAAGACTGCCATTCCCTTCTCGCAACTCCTCCATCCCTGCTTTTGTTTGAATTGTGGGATCTTAAACTCAGATTCATGAGACAGTAAAACCACAGTGAAACATTCTGTCAGTATTGGTCTGGGATCGTTATCCATCTACTGAAACCTCCGGAATCAGAGGCACCATAAACAGGCCTCAGCTTTGCTCAAACACTGTATAGGTTTAGGAAGCTACTATAGTGTTTGATAAATTGGCTTCATCATTGGAATACTTAACGCTCATAAAACCCCAGGGCACAGAGTAATCCCCATTCCTATTAAAGAATGCCATTCGATTCATGGCCTTCTCTTCTACCATGGCGAGGCCACATTCAGGTTGGAGGATCAACTCCTCATATCCTGACCAGGTAAACTCCAACCTGACAGCAGGAACATCGATTTCTCCAACTTCCAGTAATTTCCACCTGCCTCTTCTGTCTTCTTCAATTCCCTACTCTTGTGCCTCTCTTACCTCTTCTCCTCATCTGCCTATCAGCTCCTCCTGTTGCCCCCCTCCTTCCCTTTCTCCAATGGTTCACTCTTCTCTCCTATGAGATTCCTTCTTCTCCAGCCTTTTACCTTTTCAACCTCTCACCTCCCAACTTTTTACTTCATCCCACTTGCGTTTACCTATGACCTTCTACCTTGTACTCCTTCCTCATTCTCCACCTTCTTATTCTGGCTTTTTTCCCCTTCCTTTCCAGTTACATCACAATGGTCGAATGAGAGGAAGGAGGGGAGGATTCTAAGCTAGACTGGAATGCCAAGGAGTGAAAGTTCCTCTGCCCAGCATCTTGTTAGCAAATATAAGTCATTGGAGAACTAGATTAAAGAACTAAGAGCACGATTGCCATGTGGGAGGGAAATAAAGAATTGTGTTCTGTGTTCATGAAAACAAGCCTCCCTCCAGACATGCCAGATACGTCAGTAAGATCTGAGGGCTTTTCGATACACAGGATGGACCAGATTGCTTCCTAACAAACTCTTCGTGGTCTAGTCGCACTCTTGTTCTTCTGACCTGGAACATCTAAGTGCAAATCATTCTTATTAAGAGAGTTCTCGACCATGATCCAGACCCCAGTTTACCTACTGCCAAAGGCCAACTATAATCAAGTTCTTGAGATACTGCCTGGTACCATTACTAAATGGTTCCATACCCAAACTGTATTCTGGGAAACCTGAACACTTGGCTGTCCTTCTCCTAGCTGCATAAAGAGCAAGGCTCCAGAGATTAGGAGGACAAAAAGGTGGCCTCAGGGCGCAGAAGAGTAGGTATGGGATTGCTTCAAGTTGGTGGACTGGGCTGTGGTCAAGGACTCAACTGTGAGTCATCCCCAAACAGAACCCCTGGATGATTCATGAGATCTGAAATCCACTGAGGGCCAGATCAGAGGCATTCAAATCTGGTAGCCAAGTAAGTTACAAGATGGGCAAGTACGATCTCAAGAAAACCATTTCACAGGGGAAGTCGCTATTCTGGACTAAATTTGAATCAATGAAGGACACTTGACAGCTGTGGCAAGGCCTGAATACTATCACCTCTCACAAAGTGAAATTAGATGACATAGGTAACAACAGGGCTTCATATCCAGGTGAGCTCAACATCTTCTATGCTCACTTTGAACATCATGGGGAACCTTCATGAGCTCACTAGTCTCTGATGACATTGTGATTCAGTTTCTGAGGCTGATGTGAAAGCATCCTTCAGGGGATGAGCCTACAGAAAGCATTCGGCCCAGATGTGGTACCTGGCCATGTACCAAAGACTTATGCTGGAGTATTCACTCAGATCTTTAACTTCTTGCTTTGGCAGTCTGCTTCAAACAGGCTTTAATATACCATTGCCAAAGAAGGACATGGTGACCTGCCTCAATGGCTATCATCCAGTAGCATTTACATCCACTGTGATGAAATGCTTTGAGAGGTTGTGAACGCAATAAATCAGCTCCTGCATGAGTAGCAACTTGGATTCACTCCAATTTGCCCACCGTCACAACAGGTCAACAGTAGATGCCACCTTATTGGCACTTCACTCAACGGTGGAACATCTGAACAGTAAAGATATATACATCAGAATGCTCTTCATTGACTGCAGTTCATCATTCAATACTACCAGCCCCTCAAAACTAATCAATAATATTCAAGGACATGGCCTCAATACCTCCTTATGCAACTGGATCCTCGATTTCATTACTTGCGGACCCCAGTCAGTTTGGATTGGCAACAACTTCTTCATCAGCACAGGTACATCACTAGATTGTGTGCTGAGCCTTCTGCTCTGCTTACTTTATAGTTATGACTGTGAGGCTAAGCATGGCTCGAATGCCATATGTAAGTTTGCCAGTGATACCACTGTTGTTGGCCAAATCAAAAGTAGTGAAGACTCAAGTATAAGAGGAAGACTGAAAATCAGGCTGAATGGGGCCACAACGACAATCTCTCATTCAATATCAGCAAGTCCAAGGAAATGATTATTGACTTCATCATCAGGAAACTAGAGGTCCATGAGCCAGTACTCATCTGGGATTGGTGCTGGTGGGGGGTGGGGAGGTTGTCAACAACTTTAAATTCCTCAGTGTTATCACTTCAGAAGATCTGTCCTGGATTCCAGCACATAAGTGCCATTACGAAGACAGAACAGGAGTACCTCTACTTCAATAGAAGTTTGCAAGGATTCAGCAGGATATCTAAAACTTTGACAAACTTCCATTGATGTGTGGTGGAGAATATATTGACTCATTGCATCATGGCCTGGTATGGAAACACCAATGCCTTTAAACGGAAAGTCCTACAGATAGAGTGGATACAGCCTAGTCCATCACAGTTTAACCCTCCACTCCTTTTGAGCACATCTACACGGAGCCCTAACACAAGAAAGCAGCGTTCATTATCAAAGACCCTTACATCCAGGACATTCTCTCCTCTCGCTGTTGCCATCAGGAAGAAGGCACAGGAGCCTCAGGAGCCACATCTTCACATTCAGGAACAGTTATTCCCTCTCAAACATAACACTTGCTCCGTCACTGAACCGTTCCCACAACCTATGGACTCACTTTCAAGATTCTTCATCTCATATTCTTGATATTTATTATTATTATTATTATCATCATCATTACCTTTTATCATTACACAGTGTTTTATCTTTTGATCATTTATTTTTTCTGTCCTGCTTGGTATGGTCTTTCATTGATTCTATTGTGTTTCTTGGATTTACTGTGTATGCACACAAGAAAATTAATCTCAGAGTTGTATATGGTAACATTTATCTAATTTAATCTTTGAACTTTAAACTTCTGTGATTGTGTGAGTAGTTCCTGCTGCTACAAGACTTTGTTATTGTACTGGGAAAAGCAAGAGATTGCAGCCAGAAGTACTGGTGTATACAGAATGTGCAAAGTCATGCTGAGTAATCTGTTGTAGCACTATTTTTTACTACCTCCTCATTCATTGAACAGATGATGGCAGCCTTCTGAGACAAGAGGCAGTGGGGTCATTTATTTTTTAGATTTGATACCAGACAGTGTATTGGAAGGGTATTCATTATACAAAGCACACCCAGAGATGTCAGCAAAGACTTGCACAGTGTCAACTGTTGAAGTTTTCCAACAGAGCAAACTATGTGACAGTCCAGTAATTACTCTGAGTTCAAACTCCCCCAGCCAAAACAATTTCACAATTCAAAATAGAAAAAAATACAATGTGCTTCACAGATTGTTAAAGCACCAAGGCAAGACCTCTCTAACCTTCAGACCTTCTCTGCCTCCTAATAAGACCAAAAGACCAAAGGGCTCTCACTATATCCACTAACAATGCTCCTCCTAATGCTGTTGTACTCAGTTAACTCATATCTAACTTCATGAATCTCAGGAAGTGTCCTGATGAAGCTTCTCTGCACTGTCTCCATATAACAATTACATTTACAGCACGGAAACAGGCCATCTCAGCCCTTCTAGTCCTTGCCGAATTCTTACTCTCACCTAGTCCCACCGACCTGCACTCGGCCCATAACCCTCCATTCCTTTCCTGTCCATATATCTATCCAATTTAACTTTAAACGACAACATCGAACCTGCCTCAACCACTTCTGCTGGAAGCTCGTTCCACACAACTACCACTCTCTGAGTAAAGAAGTTCCTCCTCATGTTACCCCTCAACTTTTGCCCTTTAACTCTCAACTCATGTCCTCTTGTTTGAATCTCCCCCATTCTCAATGTAAAACGCTTATCCATGTCAACTCTATCGATTCCCCTCATAATTTTAAACACCTCTATCAAGCCCCCCTCAACCTTCTGCACTCCAAAGAATAAAGACCTAACTTGTTCAATCTTTCTCTGTAACTTAGGAGATGAAACCCAGGCAACATTTTAGTAAATCTCCTCTGTACTCTCTCAATTTTATTGACATCTTTCCTATAATTCGGTGACCAGAACTGTACACAATACTCCAAATTTGGCCAGCATACCAAAAGCTTTCTTCACCACCCTATCCTCATAAGATTCCACCTTCAGGGAACTATGCACCATTATTCCTAGATCCCTCTGTTCGACAGCATTCTTCAATGCCCTACCATTTACCATGTATGTCCTATTTTGATTAGTCCTACCAAAATGTAGCACCTCACATTTTTCAGCATTAAACTCTTCTAACTGGCCGAAATCTCTCTGCAAACTTTGAAAACCTACTTCATTATCCACAACTCCACCTATCTTAGTATCATCTGCATACTTACTAATCCAATTTACCACCCCATCATCCAGATCATTAATATATATGACAAACAACATTGGACCCAGTACAGATCCCTGAGGCACACCACTACACACCGTCCTCCAATCTGACACACAGTTATCCACCACTACTCTCTGGCGTCTCCCATCCAGCCACTGATGAATCCATTTTACTACTCCGATATTAATACCTAACGATTGAACCTTCCTAACTAACCTTCCATGTGGAACCTTGTCAAAGGCCTTACTGAAGTCCATATAGACAACATCCACTGCCTTACCCTTGTCAACTTTCCTAGTAACCTCTTCAAAAAATTCAATAAGAATTGTCAAACATGACCTTCCACGCACAAATCCATGTTGACTGTTCCTAATCAGACCCTGTCTTTCCAGATAATTATATATACCATCTCTAAGAATACTTTCCATCAATTTACCCACCATTGATGTCAAACTCACAGGCCGATAATTGCTAGGTTTACTCTTAGAACCCTTTTTAAACAATGGAACCACATGAGCAATACGCCAATCCTCTGGCACCATCCCTGTTTCTAATGACATTTGAAATATTTCTGTCAGAGCCCCTGCTATTTCCACACTAACTTCCCTCAAGGTCTTAGGGAATATCCTGTCCGGACCCAGAGACTTAACCGCAGCAATTCCATTTTTTTCTGACAATTCTGACTATTTCTAGCTAAATAAATTAAAGGACTATTATGACAAGGAATGGTTTTAAGGAAAGAGGTGGAAAGTTCAATGGAAAAATGTGGTGCAAAATATTACACAGTGTAGTAAACTGGTGATTGAATTTTTATAAGATCATAAGACATAGGAACAGAATTAAGCCATTCAGCCCATCGATTCTGATCTGCCATTCCATCATGGCTGTCTTATTTTTCCTCCCAATTCCATTGTCCTGCCTTCTCCCCATTACTTTTCATGCCCTTACTAATTGAGATCCTATCAAACTCCACTTTAAATATACAATACCTATAAAAAAGTATTCATCCCCCTTGGAAGCTTTCATATTTTATTGTTTTACAACATTGAATCACAATGGACTAAATGTGGCCTTTTTGACACTGATCAACAGAAAAAGACTCTATTGTGTCAAAGTGAAAACAGATCTCTACAAAGTGATCTAAATAAATTACAAATAGAAAACACAAAATAATTGATTGCATAACTCTTCACCACTTTCAAGTCAGTGTTTAGTAGATGCACCTTTGGCCGCAACTGCAGCCTTGAGTCTGTGTGAATAGGCCTCTATCAGCTTTGCACATCTGGACACTGAAACTTTTCCCCATTCTTCTTTGTAAAACTGCTCAAGCTCTGTCAGATTTCTGTGTATTGTACCTTGACCCCAGAGGAACACTCTTTCATTTGGTTGTATAAATGTGCGTGGTTGAATGACAGTTAAACATGAACTTGAACTTACATGTCATTACATACTACTTTAATATTCACTTCCTTTCAGGTACTTAGAGAAAAATAAAGAAATATTATCTTCTTTATTGGTTGCAGTGGATGACCATGATATATTCTGTGCCTTGTCATGCCCTTCACACTCCGTGGAGCATTTGCGTTGTGATTTCATCCTGGGTACTACTTGAAGACCTGTTGATCTCATTCGCCCACTCCACTGACTTTGCATGCTAGGACAGGCCTGTCCATCTCACCAAGGTATGAGGCCACTGGCTACCCTCACCTGGATTACCCTGCCTGTTGATATGGTGTGCCAGGGTGTCGCAGATTACTTGGAGCCACAGGTAAGAGCTGAGTGTCTGGTGGGGTCCAAAGGTGAGTGAGCTGCCCCTTCATGATAGGGGTTATCCTTCCCTGAAACCCCACATTCCCCAACTCCTGTGATTAGGCTAGTGTTAAATAGGTGGGTTGCTGGGTAGCACGACTCACTGGGAACCGGAACGATAGTGCTGAGAACGGGGCAGTTGGTACACAGTACGACTAAATGCAGTGTGTAGTGAGACTGTCAGGAAAAATAGATAGATGTCAGGGCAAAACTGCAGTCATTGGGATAAGCTGAAGTGTAACATAGGAGTAAAATCAAAAAGGGTGATGAATACAGGACTGGAGGTGTTATATTTGGCTGCACACAGTATACAGAATAAGGTAAATGATTTTGTAGTGCAGTTTGAGATTGGCAGGTATGAATATAGGCATCACTGAGTCGTGACTGAAAGAAGGTTATAGTTGTCAGCTTAACATCCAAGGATACACATTGTATTGAAAGGGCAGATAGGTAGGCAGAGGAGGTCTGTTGGCTCTTTCGTTAAAGAAAAATAAATCTAAACACTTAGAAAGAGGTGTTATAGGATCAGAAGATGTAGAATCTTTGTGGGTAGAGTTAAGAAACTGCAAGGGTAAAAAGATCCTGATGAAGTTATATACAGGGCTTCAAATAGTATCCAGGATGCAAATTACAATCTGAGATAGAAAACATATGTAAAAAGGGCAATGTTATGGCAGTAATGGGGGATTTCAATATGCAGGTAGACTGGGAAAATTAGGTTGGTGTTGGATCCCAAGAGAGGGAATTTGTAGAATGCCTGTGAGATGGTTTTTTTTAGATCAACTTGTGGTTGAGCCCACCAGAGCAAAAGAAATACTGAATTGGCTGTTAAGTAATGAACCAAACTTGATTAGGGAGATTAAGGTAAAGGAACCCTTAGAAAGGAGTGATAATAATATGATAGCATTCACCCTGCAGTTTGAGAGGCAGAAGATATAGTCCAAAGTATCTGTATTACAGAGGAGTAAAGGACATTACAGATGCACAAGAGAGGAGCAGCCAAAGTTGGTTGAAAGGGGACACTAGCACCGATGATGCTAGAACAACAATGGCTGGAGTTTCTGGGGACAAATCAAAAGGCAGGGGATAGATACATCTCAAAGATGAAGACATATTCTAAGAGAAGCTGAGGCAAATATGGGCCAGTCAAAACAGCATTAAAGCAAAAGAGGGGGCTGCAATATAGCAAAAATAATGTTAGAGGGTTGGGAGGCTTTTGAAAAAAACAACAGAAGGCAACTAAGGAGAGAAAAGATGAAATATGAAGGGAAGCTAGTTAATAATATAAAAGAGGATACAGAAAGTTCTTTTTCAAGTATATAAAGTGAAAAAGAGAGATGAGAATTGATTTCAGATCACTGGAAAATTACGCTGGAGAGGTAGTAATGGGGGGGGGCAAAGAAATGACGGAGGAACTTAACAAGTATTTTGCATCACTCTTCACTATGGCAGGCACTAGCAGTATGCCAGAGGTTCAGGAATGACAGGAGGCAGAAGTGAGTGAAGTTGTCATTGCTATGGAGAAGGTGCTCGGGAAACTAAAAGGTCTGAAGATAGATAAATCATCTGGACCATATGCACCACAGGATTCTGAAAGAGGAGCAGCTGAAGAGATTGTGGAGGCATTAGTAATATTCTTTCAAGAATCACCAGATTCTGGAATGGTTTGTGAGGATTGCAAAATTGCAAATGTCACTCCACTCTTTAAGAAGGGAGGGTGGCAGAAGAAAGCAAATTATAGGCCAGTTAGCCTGATTTCAGTGATTGAGAAGATATTAGAGTTCATTAGTAAGGATGAAGTTTTGGGATACTTAAATAAGGGCCCATGGCATTACAAGAAAGATCCTTGTATGAAGAGAAGATTGGCTGATTGGGATTGGCAGGAGGCAAAGAGTGGAAATAAAATGGGCCTTTTCTGGTTGGCTGCAGTGACGTTTCACAGGGGCCGCTGTTGAGACCACTTCTTTGCACATTATACCTCAATGATTTGGATAATGGAGTTGCTGATGGCCTTGTGGTCATATTTGCAGACAATACAAAGGTAGGTGGAGGGGCAAGGAGTTCTGAGTTCCTCCAGCATTTTGTGTTTCATTGAGGAAGCAGGGAGTCTGCAGAAGGACTTAGACAGAATGGGAGAATAGGAAGAGAGGTAGCAGACAGCTCATGAACTTTAGTAGCAAGAATAAGGGTGTAAACTATCTTCCAAACAAGGAGAAAATTCAAAACTCGGAGGTGCAAAGGGGCTTGCAAATCCTCATGCAGTATTCCTTAAATGTTAACTTCCAGATTGAGTCAGTGGTAAAGAAGACAAATGCAATGTAAGTATTCATTTCGAGAGGGTGAGAATATAAGAGCAAAGATGTAATTCTGAAGCTTTATGAGGCATTTGTCAGACTGCACTTGGAATATTGTGAGAAGTTTTGGGCCCTTATTTAAGAAAATATGTGATATCATTTGGAGGGGGTCCAGAGGGAGTTCACAAGAATGAATGCTGGAAAGAAAGGATGAACTTATGAGGAGAATTTGATGGCTCTGGGACTGTACTCACCGGAGTTTAGCAAGATGAGGGGGATCAAACCTATTGAATATTGAAAAGCCTGGATGGAATGGATGTAGGGAGGACGTATCCTGCAGTTGGTGAGTCTCAGACCAGATGGCACAGCCTCAGAATAGAGGATTAATTTACAATAGGTTTCTAAGCAACATGTCTCAGGGATGTGTGAGGAAACAGAGGACCCAGGGAAAAATCACTATGATTAAATTGGCTTCATTAAGCCTGCTTTGATTATAAACTCAACCAAATATGACATCTTTAATGAAAGCTAATAAATATTGAAAAGCCTGGATCGAGTGGATGTGGAAATAATATTTCCTATAGTGGGGGAAGTCTAGGACCAGAGGGCACAGGCTCAGAGCAGTAGGACGCCCCTTTAGAACAGAGATGAGGGGGAATTTCTTTAGCCAAAGGGTGGTGAATCTGTGGAATCCATTAGCACAGATGGCTGTGGAGGCCAAGTTATTGTGTGTGTAACCCTTGGGCTCGGCCAGCACATGTTCATCTTGGGGAAGACAACTTCTGGCCCAGCCAAACTGAGAAATCTCATTTCTGTGGATGCTGCGTGATGTGTTGCCCGGTTACAAATCCGCACCGCAAAATATCAGACAGTACACCATATGCAATTAAATGATTGAACTTTACGAATCTTAATCTGAATAAAGGGTTAGTAAGAAAATAAAAAGAAAAAGGGCCCATTTTAAGGAAAAAGTCAAAAGTGCATGTTGGAGCTCACAAATACGGCCATTCATCAACCATCGACCTCCTCCGAGCGTCGCCGACCTTCGGACCCTCGCTCCCGGTCCACTCCATCCGGTGGTCTACCAGCTCCCTCCACACGTCTGCCTTCTTCCTCTCTCTCTGCCAAAAGACTACGAAAATCTCTCTTCCAGACTCACAAGAAAGAACAATATTTCTCTCACTGGATAGTCCCCACACTCTAAAGCCCCGTTATCTCTAGTCATAACCCAAAGATTGCTGCTACAGAGAAACCATTACATTCACAGTGAAACCTTACAGAGAGGACATTACATTAGCAGTGAAACCTTACAGTATGTTACATGTATATTTAAAGTGGCGGTTGATAGGTTCTTCATTTGTCAGAATGTCAATGGTTATGGGGAGAAGCCAAAGCAGTTGTGATGGGCTGAATAGCTTAATTCTGCACCAAAGTCTTATGGTCTAAGTAACTGATCTGCACCTGAAACTGCAGAGAGATGTGGAGACAGCTTAGCACTTCATGGAAACCAGCCTCCCTTCCATGGACTTGGTCTCCACCTGCCCCTTCCTCCCTAATGTAGCCAACATAATGAAAGACCCCACACATCTCAAGCATTGTCTTTTCCCCCTTTTCATTCAGCAGAGAATACAAAAGTGTGCAAGCACATACCAGAGAAAGGATATCTTGTATGATACGACGGACTCTTGTATTTACAATCTACATCATTATGACCACTTGGATTTTGTCTGGGTCTCCTGTTTCCTCACACATTCAAAGGTATGCAGATCGAGATCCAAGATTGTTTAATATCATTTCCAGTACACAATTGAAAGGAGAATGAAATAATTGCTACTCTGGATCCAATGCAGCACAAAAACAAACACAACAGTTAGAACCGTTAGTAGGTTAGTATGGTTACTAGGTTAATTGGTTACGCGGGTGTAATTAGGTGGCATGGGCTTATTGGGCCGGAAGGGCATGTTACTGTAAATCTAAAAAATAAACTAAAAATGTATAATAAAATGAGATTAATGTGGGGCTAGTGTAAATGAGTGAGTGATGGTCAACATAGATTTAATGGGCCAAAGGGTGCTCCCTCTCTCTCTCCATCTTTCTCTCTCTATCTCTTTCTGTCTTGCTGCCTCTCTTTGTCTCTCTTTGTCCTACCTCTGTCTCTTTCTCTCTCTCTCTCCCCCCATATATAAATATATATATATATATATATATATCCCCATGTGATTGACCCTCCTATACATGGGTCCATGGTAACGTGTCATGGTAACATGGCCAAGTCTCCCTTCAACCTTCTCTAAAGTCATAGTCATAGAGCAACACAGCATGGATACAGGCTCTGCAGCCCAGCCAGTCCATGCTGACTACAGTGCCCATCCAGCGTATCCCATTTTCCTGTCTTTATCCCTTGTCCCTCTAAGCCTCACCTCTCCACCTACCCATGCAACTGGTGATGTGAGCCACCACTTCCTATGGCAGTTCATTCCATATACTCCGTATGGAAACATTGACCCTCAAGTCCCCTTTAAACCTTTCCCCTCTGACTCTGAACCTACATCCCTCCAGTTTTGGACTTGCCTACCCAGGGGAAAGGACTGTTGATATCCACCTTATTCATGCCTCTCATTATTTGAAACACTTCTACAAGGTCACCCCTCATTCTCCTATGCCCCAAGGAGTAAAACCCTTGCCTGACCAACCTGTCAGACACAGAATCACTTTATCGCCAGTATGTGAAACATACCAGAATTGATTGTAGTTCAGTGCTAAGCATAATACACAGGACAATACCATAACAGACAACACAATAGCAACCAACAAATTATAAGACAATAGTGCAACCAACAATTGACAGAATGGTCACATGTACAAAAATCAATGATCAAACTTAAAAAATATGAACATATAAACAGACTCAATACTTATCAACAGAACAAGGAGAGCAGGAAAGTCCATTTCGTGGATGTTGTGCAGTCAGGGTATTACGCCTGTGTCAGTTTAGTTAAGAAGCTGAATAGGTACAGGAAAGAAGCTTCGGAGATGATGTGCAGTCCTGATGGTGATGAGCTTGTAGCATCTTTATCCCTGATGACAATTTGGTGAAGAGGTGACTGCTAGGGTGGGTGGAGTCAGCAGTCATAATTTCAGCTCTTTTCTTTGCTCTGTCAATAGTTGACAGCCAACGATCTTCTCTGCTGGGTGGACGACCCGTTAAATCTCAGGTCCTCTCGTCCAGGGAACAGCCTAGTAAATCTTTTCTGCACTCTTTCCAGTTTAACCATGTCTTTTATAGAACAAAGAGACCAACGGAGATAATCCAAAGCCTATTGGACAGGCACAACACACATAAAAAGCTGGAGAAACTCTAGTTTCAAGACTCAGGAATATTTAATGTCAGTTCCAGTACATAACAGTAAAAGAGAATGAAATAATTGTCACCCTGGAAGGAAGTTACAACTTAGTCTGCTCCGTCATGGGCACACCCTCCCCAGCCAGCATCAAAGACATTTTCAAAAGCCAATGCCTCAAAAAGGTGGCATCCATCAGTAAGGACCCTCATCACCCAGGACATGTCCTCTTTTCATTACTACCATAAAGAAGGAGGTATAGGAGCCTGAAGCCACACACTCAATGGTTTAGGAAATGCTCCTTGTTACATTTTGTAACTGCAACACATAAAAACTAATTGAAAACAAACAAGCGAGCTGAGAATGCAAAATCTAACTTTGTTCTTAGTTTAAGTGAGGCACAAACATATAATGTGATGGCATCATGATGTATGCAATTCATTTATTTTTACATACAGTGCTGTGCAAAAGTCTTAGCGTACACACGCACATGTATATCCCCTTCTCTGCCACCTGTGCCACACCCCTCTCCTGGAACTCCATCCTTGCCATTCCCAACATCTTTTGCCCCACTAGATTTACAAATTGGCTCTCTGCTCCAAGTTGACAAATACAGTACTGTGGAAAAGTCTTGGGCATCCAGCTATATATATGTGTCTATGACTTTTGCACTGTACGGTATAACCCATAATGAATTATTTAAATGAACAAGAAACAATATATTTACAATATTACTCAAATGCTACTGAAATATTAAATAAACTACATTTCTTCCCCACTGCCCACAGATTCATGAATGGGCAATGAACCAATGTACATTACCTGACTATTTTTGCTTTCTTTTTGTACAACTTATTTAGTTATATAACACACATAGTATATATATATGTGTGTGTATATTTCTTATTGTAATTTATATTTTTAAAAATTATCTGTTGCAATGCACTGCTGTTGCAGAACAATGTATTTCATGACATTTGCCAGTGATACAAAATCTGATTCTGATTTGATGCAGCACAAAAAACGCCATAAGTATAATTACATCAGCCAGCTTATACACATAGATTGATTGTATGTCGATAAAGTGATGCCAGGCACAGAAGTGTCTGTACATAAGGCGACTGACAGGAAATGATAAAGTAGTGATGGTTCGGGATGTGTAGGGTTGGGTTAGTTAGTGGAGGTGTTGATCAGCCTTAATGCTTGGGGTAACTGTTTCAGCCGGAAGTTGCTGATATGGGGAAAGTCATCAGTCCTGACAAACAATCTCTGCAAAAAATAGTTGGCTCATCATTCCCCTCCATAGATGCTGCCTGACCTACTGAGTTCCTCCAGCATTTTGTATGTTCGTATTGCTCCAGATATCCAGCATCTGCAGAATCTCTTGTGTTTATCCATTGGAACGGCAGTCTATTCCAATGGACCTTGAGTTATTTGTAGCGCAGTGATGCTGATTGATTTTAAGCCTGCAACCTTCAAATACATTTTATTTGACATCCAGATGTGTTTCTTTTTAAAAAGAAATATCAACCTGCAGTAGCATTCCAGTGGCGCTAGGTGGCTCTGCGCAGCTTCTCCAACATCCCGCAGTGCAATGCCTGGTACCCAAACCCCGAAAGTCAAACCCGCAGCCTGGAGCCGACTGGATCCAGTTCGTTCTCTCTCACCTTCACTTGCATTATCCAGGCGCAAAAGAGTAGGGATGGGCAGGTTTGGCGCTTAACACGTGAGGTGGCTCTTCTTGTGCAGGGAATGAGGTGGGTGCCTGGTCAACAGTTAAAACCGCAGTTCTGCTGAGATCATGATTTTTTTTGGGGGGGGCAGAGAGGGCGGGCGGAGTAATCAGATCTTCGTTATTTTTAACTCCTCTCTTTCCAATCCTTGCCGTATATGCATGGAAACCAACTCATTACATTCCTTCGTTTTTGGAAGCCGGGTACAACACAGATATTTTATTTTAATTGTGAGATGTCCCTCTTAAGTTATGTAAACAGAGCAGAGAAATAATTTTTAAAAAAGCACGAGACTCTGCAGATGCTGGAAATCTAAAGTAACAAACAACATACTGGAGGAACTCAGCAGGTCAGGCAGCATCAATGGAAATGAATAAACAGTCGACATTTTCGGGACGAGACTCTTCATCAGGAAATTTAAAAAAAAACTGGATCCCATGCAACAGGAACACAAGAGAACAGCTGGGAAATTGAGCGATTGTACTATCTCTCTCTCCCTCTCTCTCTCTCTCTTTCTCTTCTCTCTCTCTCTGCTCTCTCCCCTCTCTCTCTCCTCTTTCCCTCCCTTTCCCTCTCACTCTCACTCTCCCCTCCCTCTGTCTCTCCTTTCTCTCTCTCCTTGCCGTCTCCCTCCCTCCCTTGTCCTCTCTCTCCCTCTGTCCATCCCTTCCTTCTCTCTCATTTCTCCCTCTCTCCCCCTCTCTCTCCTCTATGTCCCATCTCCCTCTCTCCCCCTCTCCTCTCTCTCCCTTTCTCTTTATGCTGGCATCTTGCCCCTACCATTCCAGTCCTATCTTGAAGGGCCTTGGCCCAAAACAGCCACTGTTTATTCATGCCCACATATGTTGCCTGAATTTCTACAACATTTCGAGTGCTGCTCCTCTTCTCTCTCCCTGATCACCCTCCCATCCCCTCTTTCTCTCTCTCCCTTCCTCTCTGTCCCTCCCTTTCTCTCCCTCCCTCTCTCTCCCCTTCCTCTCTCTCCCTCCTTTTCTCTCCTCCCTCTCTCCTCTCTCTCCCTCCCTTCCTCCCTCTCTCCCTCCCTGTCTCTCCCCTCCTCTCTCTCCCTCCCTTTCTCTCCCTCCCTCTCTCCCCCCCTCCCTTTCTCTCCCTCCCTCTCTCCCTCTCTCTCTCTCCCTTTCTCTCTTCTCTGTCTCCCTCTCCCCTCTCTCTCTCTCCCACGCCCTGTCTCCCGTCCCCCTCTGCCTCTCTCCTCCTCGCTCCCTCTGCCCCCCCTCACTTTTTTATCCTGGCACCTTCTCACTTCCTTCTCAGTCCTGAAGAAGGGTCTCAGTTTATATATTTCCATAGATACTGCCTGACCTGCTGAGTTCCTCCAGCATTTTGTGCGTTCCTCCCCTTCCTCTCTCTCTGTCTCTCTCTCTCGCTCATCTCTCATCTTCTCATCCTCTGCCCCCCCCCCCACACACACACACACCAGCCCACCCCGCCCCCTTCGCTCTCAACACAAAAATAACTTGATGCAAATATTGCCGCATATCTCACTGAATTTCTCAGGAAGGTCGCTCCGCTGACGAGCACCTCTGCACCTATGTACAGGTAGGGGGAAGTAGGGTTCCACGGGATATTCCTCTCACCCGGTGCCATGTGCTTCATTCAGGCGCATCATCAATAATTTATTTCATTTAATGGCGCTCTTGTACTTCCGTCCTCTCTCTTCTCTCTCTCTCCCCCCCTCTCTCTCTCTCTCTTCCCACCCTATCCCCCCTCTCTCTCTCTCTCTCTCTCTCTCTCTCTGTCTCTCTCTCTCTCTCTCTCTCTCTCTCTCTCTCTCTCTCTCCCCTCTCTTTCTCTCGAAAGCCTGCGATCACTATGTGAGCGAGGGACCCGCAGAAGATGCTGGCCGTGAACTACAACTTGCGTTTCTTTGAATTATTCACCCTTCCTTGTGTCCGTGTCCGTGTGCGCGCTTTCTTGAAGCGTCAGTCTGGGTCTGATGTTGTTTCGAATCTCCGAGCACGTTCCTATTGCGGGCGAACCAAAAACTGATCGCTCTATTCAGACTAACGCCAACTGCAGATGTAAGATGTTCTCTGTCACCGCGCAGACTTCAACTGTGCCATAATATTGCATTCATTGTAAAGAGAGAGAGGCAAGATGTATGGAGAACTTCCACATCATTAATATGGTGAATTTGTTTTAAATTGTTTCGAAAAGGTAGTTGTGATGGTTATTTGTTAATAAGCGGAATTAAAATCAGATCTGCTACCGATAAGGATTACCACAGGAATTTAAATGTTGGATTAAGCAGCATTTGCAAACGCTCGGAGGAGGTTTGCAGAGAGGTTCCTGGGGATTCTCGGCATCATCGTGCTGAATTTCGCTCCGCCAGCGGTAGCCGGTGGACACCGAGGCTCGGCGGCGCCGGAGATCGGTTCTCTGTGAATGTAGTCTTTAGATGGGACGCGGATTTCCTCGGGGTTCCGTGCCCCTCAGCAGTGCGGTCCGGCCACGTCCCGCTAACCTCCCGCACGCTTGCTGTTCCCCGCCTCACCTACCAACAGGCGCTCTCAGGCCAGCGGTGGCCGGCTGATATTTTTTTCTTTGCCGCTCTTATGCCTTGTTTCCTGAGCTTTTCGGCTCTGAAGCTGCAGAAGAGATTGCATTGAAACACTGGATACCCGCAGTGGGAGAGGAGGTAATTTCAAACTTTGACTGGGGTTTGCGATACGGTTACACAGTCGCGGTAGTGTGACAAAACTGGAATTAGTGCAAGGATGTGTAAATCTCACTCGCTGTTATTCCCGATTTTACCCACCCTTTTCCTTGTATTCGCCCCTTCACACTTTCTATCTCGCACGCACTAGCAGTCATCACACTTTAACCGATTAGGGTAACTTTCCCGAATCTCTTATCACGCTTTTCTCTCTATTCTGGTCCCCTCTCTCATTCCCCGTCCCTTCCTTTTCGTTTCCCCTCTCTCCTCTTCCCGGTTATCTTATCGCTGTCTCTGTCCATCCCACCCTACCCCCTCTTCAGCTTCCCCTCTCGCACGCTTCATCTTCTCTCTCTCCGGCATTCCTCCCTCACTCCTCCACGTCTCGTTGCTTTCTTTATCAGTGTTTTCCTCCCTCTTTTCTCTCCCTTCTCTCTCGTTCACTCATCTCTCTCTACTCCCTTAACCGGCTATCTTAATCGATTCTCTTCTTTTGGTCTCCTTTCTCTTACTCTCTTCTTCCCTCCCCATCTCTCCCCTTACCTCCCCCTGTTCTCCCCTCTCTCACCTTCTGACTGTCCCTTCTCACTCCCTTTCCCTCTTCTCCCCCTCACTCTCCCTTCTCTCCCCTTTCCTGCTTCCCTCCCGTTTGCTTCCCTTCTCTTACCCTCTTACCCCTTCTCTTCCCCCTTTCTGCCCCTTCTCTTCCACCCTCCCTTCCCACTCTCTTCCCCTCATCCCCCTCACTCTTTCCTTTTCTTTCCCCTTCTCTCTCTACCTCCCTAATTTTCCCTCTCTTCTCCTCTCCTTCCTCCCACCCTTCTCCCACTCTCTCTCCCCCTCTCTCCCCCACTTTTCTCACGGTCTCCCCGTTCTCTCTTTAGCCTGTCTTCCTTCCTTCTCTCTATCCCTTTTCTCTCCACCACCCCCTGGCGCCCCACCCCACCATTCCCCCCTCCCTTTCCCCGGGTGTGTACATCTCTGAGTGTCCCCACTGTCCGCGTTCTCTTTTCAGGTGGATGGTGCGAAGATGTTGCTTTTTGTCGTGCTGGCTCTCACGGTGCCCCCCGCCACGCTGTCCGCTGACCCGGGCACGAAGGAGATATGCTCCGTCTGCTCCTGCACTCCGGTCGAGCACATCCTCTACATCTCCTGCGAGAGGATCTCCATGTACAGACCAAATCAGCTCAAGCCACCGGCTGCCAACTTCTACCACCTCAACCTGCAGAACAACCTGCTCGTCTCCTTGGCGCCGTATTCCTTCGCCAACTTCACCAACGCGATCTCCCTTCAGCTGGGGAACAACAAGCTGCAGGAGATCGAGGCGGGGGCTTTCCGGGGGCTCAGCGGCCTCAAACAGTTACACCTGAACAACAACGAGTTACAGGTCCTACGGGCCGATATCTTCCAGGGTTTGGAGAATCTGGAGTATCTCCAGACCGACTACAACCTGATCAAGTCCATCGAGCGCGGGGCCTTTAACAGAATGCACAGACTCAAAGTCCTCATTCTGAATGACAACCTCATCTCATGGCTGCCGGAGAACATCTTTCGCTTTGCCTCTCTGACGCACCTGGACCTCAGGGGCAACAGGTTGCAAAACATCCCCTACATTGGCGTGCTGGAGCACATCGGGAGGATAGTGGAGTTTCAGCTGGAGGATAATCCCTGGAATTGCTCCTGTGACCTCGTTCCCCTGACCTCCTGGTTGGACAACATGCCTTACCACCTGTACATCGGGGAGGCCATGTGCGAGATGCCTGCCAACCTGTACGGCAAGCTGCTGAAAGAAGTGACAAAGCGGGACCTCTGCCCGGAGGAGGGGAGCACTGGCTTCGAGCCCACTCTCCCTCCACCCCTACAGTTGGTCCCCAGGGGAACGAGCAGGACCACCCTTCCCACAATGTCGCCCAGGGCCACCAACTCGTCGCGGAGGTCGCAGTCGGGCATCGCGTCGGGCAAGTTCCTCTCCAGCAGTCGTAACTACAGCCAGATCACTTCCTTGCATCCCAAGGTGACTCCTCAGGTACTGTGCCCGGCGCCATGTGTCTGCCAGAACCAACTCTCTGAACTGGGCATGAGCATCAGCTGCCAAGAAAAGGGGATTGAGGACGTGTCGGCCTTAATGGGCCGACCTCCCGGTGCCAGGAAGCTTTTCCTGAACGGTAACTACATCATCGATATAGAGCCCTCCGACTTGGCGGACTACGAAGGGTTGGATTTGTTGCACTTGGGGAACAACAAAATCTCTGTCCTTCAGAAGGGTACTTTCCGTAACCTGACCAACTTGAGGAGGTTGTACCTGAATGGTAATCAGCTGGCCAAGATCTGCCAGGAGATGTTCATTGGCTTGGAGAACCTGCAATACCTCTTCCTGGAGTACAACATGATCAAAGAAGTGGTGGCGGGTACGTTTGAGTCGTTGTCCAATCTCCAGCTGCTTTACCTGAACGATAACCAACTGAAAAGTTTGCCCGCCTACGCCTTCGCCGGCGTCCCGCTCGCCCGCCTCAACCTGAGGAACAATCACTTCATGTACCTCCCGGTGAGCGGGGTCCTAGACCAGCTCAGGTCCCTGACACAGATCGACCTGGAGGGTAACCCATGGGACTGCACATGCGACCTGGTGGCTCTAAAACTCTGGGTGGAGAAGCTTCTCCAGGGCACCCTGGTCAGGGAGGTAAAGTGCGTGACGCCGGTCAAATTCGCCAGTGCGGACCTGAGGACCCTGAAGAGCGAAGTCCTCTGTCCTCGCCTGTTGAACAAGCCTGTCGTTTTGACCCCCAGCCCGAAATCCCCGGCGGCGTCCAAATCCACGCCCTTGAACTTGGCCAAAAGTTCTCCAGGGGGTCCGGTCCCTCTCTCCATCCTTATCCTCAGCATCCTAGTCGTGCTGATCCTCACAGTCTTCGTTGCGTTTTGCCTGCTGGTGTTTGTCCTCCAGCGACACAAGAAAACCAACCCCAAGCAAGAGGGGGGCAACGGCGAGTGCGGGTTGATGCAAGCGCATCTCAGCAAGGCGGAAAGCACTCTGAGCTCCGTGCCCCAGACCATAGAACAAATGACCAAGAACTACCCTGGGAGTGCCCGAAGCTCCGAGCACGGGCTGTCCTTCGGCGACTCCCAGGGACAAACTATCTTCCTGAGGAACATCTCGGAGAAGGAGAAGGAAGCCGCGCGCACCGACGTCAAGAAAAGGCTCAGCACCATCGAAGAACTGGATGAGCTGCTGCCGCCAAGGGACTCCCATTTGCTTTACCGGGATATCACGGAAGGCAAGCGAGAAATAAACAGCTTGGGTGTCGGTGGCTTCGAGCTGCAGTATCCGGAGAAGCAGCATGAGGGGAAAAAACTGAAGAAATCTCTCTTGGGGAACACACACCCGAAGATGGTTGTGGAATTAAGAAAGGGGGAGTATTTCGAACTGAAAGCTAAACTTCAGGGTTCTCCTGACTACCTGCAGGTCTTGGAGGAACAAACAGCCCTCAGTCAGATATAGAGAAAGGTCTGCTACAATATAAGTTGTTTTTTTTAAAGAAATAATATTTGGAAAAGTGCCTTTTATTTACTGGACTTTTCAGACTCCTGAGATCTGGATGGAAAGATGGAGCGGGTCGCACTATCGCTTTGTCACAACTTGCTCTGCAGAGGTTTTTTTTAAACAAGCTGCAGGATATCTCTGTTAAAAAAAAATCAACCCCTCCCAAACAGTCAAGCACCAAGAAGCTGTAAGGCGGACTAGCTACACAATCAATGGTAACAGGATTTTTTTATATGAATCCAATTACGATTTCAGTCATTTCAGACGCGCTCCGCCTAGGTGGAGTTGGTCAGACACCTTATTTTAGAATGAAATATTTTGTTCTCTTTTGGGGGGTTTTATTTTAATTTCCCGCCCTCCTCCCCGAGGGATTTTTGTTTTGCTATTTGTGTACCGGCCTGAATTATTCTCATCCAATAGCCAATGCTTTAACACGTGCTACATCGACCTGTCCTTTGCATGGGGAGCTAAGATGTGCTTTTTTTTTTGCAAGAGAGCGGTGAGAGGGACGGGGAGGGTGGGGGAGATGCGATAGCGATGGTATCAACACAAAGTCTGACAAGACTCTTGTTATTCACGCGAACACCAAAACAAGTCCAAGAAAACGTTTTAAAATCCGCCTTGTGAGGGTTGGGGAGGGAATTGGGAGTAGTGCCGTTTGAAGCATGTTACTTTGAAATATTTATAGATATAATGAGAACGCCACCGAGTAGAGACTTGTAACAAATCTGGTCAAATATCAATGGTAGGTTCTATTTTTTTCCTTTACGTGAGATCTTTAAGATCCCTTTCTGCGCTGTTAGAACAACCGAATTAATGGTATGTAGCCGGAATTACAAATTCCCAGCAAAGGGTATTAGATTGCTTACTGTGTAAGCTTACTAAATGCATATTGCTTTCACAACCATTATTTTATCAATCTATACAGTTGAAAATACTTAAGAGTTAAAGATTGGCAAATATATATTCTTCTGTTTCCCCAGTTACCAAAATGTTTACTTGCTAACATATTTATTGATATATAAAATAGTAGAAAAATATTCTATTACCTATTTTGTATTTTCATATTAAATTCATAGTGAATTGTGGTACCGATTTACTATTAATGCAATGTGTCATTACATTGGGACATTCATACCTGGGTTCTGAATTTACTTAGTCATTTCATTGTTTTGTTGAGCAGGGCACTCTGGATTATTGTGTCATGTTGCTAATTACAGTATTTGTTAATTTAAAAGGATGATTTAAACAAATATATATATATTACAATATTTTGTGGCAGCTCAGTGTAATTAAGGGTGATATGAAAACGCGTTGCTAACTTGAATAAGCAAAATATTGGCTAAATTGGAATTTAGAACTAAATGCTAGAGAAGCTCAGGACGAAGGACAAAAATTTCAGATTTCTTTTCGCCTATAGGGGGATTTAGGATTACAGAAGAACTTTACTGCTGATAGAGGGGATTTATTTTCTTTGGTGAATTAAGAAAAAAGTGTAATGTGATTTAGAGGGAATATTTTGCACAAGGGTTATGGAAGTTTAGAGTTTCTTTTCCTCAAATCTGTGGTGTATCCGTGAAATTCATTGTCACAGATATTGTGGAGGCCAAGTCATTAGGTATATTTAAAGTAGAGGTTGATAGGTTCTTGATTAGACAGGGTATCAAAGATAAAAGGCAGGAGAGAGGGATATTAAAACAACCATGGTGGAATGACACAGCAGACTCAATGGGCCAAATGGCTTAATTCTGATCCTATATCTTTTGGTCTTATAGAATGGTCCCCTGGGGTTGCTTTTACACAGTTAAAGTGGTTTCTGTCTTTTGCAGGCCTAAACAGGCAACAGAATGATACATTGAGGGCTGACCTCCTCACTATTATCCTGCTAACCCCAACACACCCTTCATGTTTCCTGGAGTAGGGGAGTCTAGGACCAGAGAAAACAGGCTCAGAATAAAATGTCCCTTTAGAACAGAGATAAGGAAGAATTCCTTTAGCCAGAGGGTGGTGAAGCTATGGAATTTATTGCCACAGCCAGCTGGAAGTCAAGTCATTAGGTATATTTAAAGTGGAGATCAATTGATTCTTCATTGGTCAGGGCATCAACAGTTGCAACAAGAAGACAAGAGAATTGGGTTGAGGAGGATAAAAAATCAGTCATGATGGAATAGTGATGCAGAATCGATGGGTCGAATGTATTTATTCTGCTCCTATGTTTTATGGACTGCAATCTGACTGAAAATCTCTAATCCAGTACTGATAGCTTTAGTTAGTTTGGGAAGGAAGTAGCTGTGGAGATTGCGGAGGCATTAGCGATGATCTTTCAAAAGTCGATAGATTCTGGCATGGTTCCGGAAGACTGAAAGATTGCAAATGTCACTCCGCTATTTAAGAAGGGGGCAAGGAAGCAAAAACGAAATTATAGACCTGTTAGCTTAACATCAGTGGTTGGGAAGTTGTTGGAGTCGATTGTCGAGGATGAGGTTACAGAGTACCTGGAGGCATATGACAAGGTAGGCAGAACTCAGCATGGATTCCTTAAAGGAAAATCCTGCCTGACAAACCTATTACAATTTTTTGAGGAAATTACCAGTAGGCTAGACAAGGGAGATGCAGTGGATGTTTTATATTTGGATTTTCAGAAGGCCTTTGACAAGGTGCCACACATGAGGCTACTTAACAAGATAAGAGCCCATGGAATTACAGGAAAGTTACATACGTGGATAGAGCGTTGGCTGATTGGCAGGAAACAGAGAGTGGGAGTAAAGGGATCCTATTCTGGTTGGCTGCCGGTTACCAGTGGTGTTCCACAGGGATCAGTGTTGAGGCCGCTTCTTTTTACATTGTACATCAACGATTTGGATTATGGAATAGATGGCTTTGTGGCTAAGTTTGCTGACGATACGAAGATAGGTGGAGGGGCCGATAGTGCTGAGGAAACGGAAAGTCTGCAGAGAGACTTGGATAGATTGGAAGAATGGGCAGAGAAGTGGCAAATGAAGTACAATGTTAGAAAGTGTATGGTTATGCACTTTGGCAGAAAAAATAAACGGGCAGACTATTATTTAAATGGGGAAAGAATTCAAAGTTCTAAGATGCAACGGGACTTGGGAGTCCTCATACAGGATACCCTTAAAGTTAACCCCCAAGTTGAGTCAGTAGTGAAGAAGGCGAATGCAATGTTGGCATTCATTTCTAGAGGAATAGAGTATAGGAACAGGGATGTGATGTTGAGGGTCTATAAGGTGCTGGTGAGACCTCACGTGGAGTACTGTGGGCAGTTTTGGTCTCCTTATTTAAAAAAGGATGTGCTGACATTGGAGAGGGTACAGAGAAGATTCACTAGGATGATTCTGGGAATGAGAAGGTTAACATATGAAGAACGTTTGTCCGCTCTTGTACTGTATTCCTTGGAGTTTAGAAGAATGAGGGGAGATCTCATAGAAACATTTTGAATGTTAAAAGGCATGGACAGAGTGGTTGTGGCAAAGTTGTTTCCCATGATGGGGGAATCTAGTACGAGAGGGCATGACTTAAGGATTGAAGGGCGCCCTTTCAGAACAGAAATGCGAAGAAATTTTTTTAGTCAGAGGGTGGTGAATCTATGGAATTTGTTGCCACGGGCAGTAGTGGAGGCCAAGTCATTGGGTGTATTTAAGGCAGAGATTGATAGGTATCTGAGTAGCCAGGGCATCAAAGGTTATGGTGAGAAGGCGGGGGAGTGGGACTAAATAGGAGAATGGATCAGCTCATGATAAAATAGTGGAGCAGACTCGATGGGCTGAATGGCCTACTTCTGCTCCTTTGTCTTATGATCTTATGGTCTTATAACAGATAGGAAGTCAAGTTTCTTTGAAATAATTCATTGGACACAGATGAGCTATTCTTTAATGTTCAACGAGTTTCTAAGTTCCGCGAGATCACCGTGGTGTTCTCCAATTGCTCAATCGTTTTCAGGATTTTCAGAAAAGACATGAGTTTGATTTTATGTTCTTTGACGTTGGTGATTGAATTATGCTTTAAAAAGTATGATGATGGTAGTGGGTGCCACTGTACTCTGGCCGCACTCAGAGTACTTAGTCATAGAATCAATCTTCAAGTGGAAATTAATGAATCCATTCTCATTTATCATAGTCATTAAGTTTCCTTTGCCTATCACTATTGTGCTTGGGTCCAACTTGTCTCCCAGTATGGCAATAACCTGATTTTAAAATTCTAATCATTTCCTGTAGCTTCCCTCTATTTCACCCAATCCTGTGACAAAGCAATCTCTCATTTTGGGTATTTCCGATGACTTGATGTTTCCAAATATTCCGATGAAGGATTCTAACATCGATTACTTTGGTGAAGGTACCAGCATAAATGAGAACATAGAGCAAACTCAATGGGCCAAATGGCCTAATTCTGCTCCTATGTCTCATATCTTATGGAGCTGTTGCTTTGGTAGAGTCTGCGATGATTGTACACAAAATGGCAAATCTGTATCTGAGGCAAGTAAAAATATTATCAACAAATTTGGGAGAGTTTTTGAAAATCATTTAGGCAATTACATTCTGAAATGTCTTTACTTAGTTTGAAGTCTGGGAGGGTGCTTCAGGATCATAGTCCTGAGGTAGAAACATACAGCAAACCATGTGGTGGGATACAGGTAATGTTGCAGCTATATAGGACCCTGGTCAGACCCCACTTGGAGTACTGTGCTCAGTTCTGGTCGCCTCACTACAGGAAGGATGTGGAAGCCATAGAAAGGATGTTACCTGGATTGGGGAGCATGCCTTATGAGAATGGGTTGAGAGAACTCGGCCTTTTCTCCTTGGAGCGACAGAGGATGAGGAGTGACCTGAAAAAGGTATATAAGATAATGAGGGGCATTGAACATATGGATAGTCAGAGGCTTTTTCCCAGGGCTGAAATGGTTGCCACAAGAGAACACAGGTTTAAGGTGCTGGGGAGTAGGTACAGAGGAGATGTCAGGGGTAAGTTTTTTTACTCAGAGAGTGGTGAGTGCGTGGAATGGACTGCTGGCAACGGTGGTGGAGGCGGATACAAAAGGATCTTTTAAGAGACTTTTGGATAGGTACATGGAGCTTAGAAAAATAGAGGACTATGGGTAAGTCTAGGAATTTCTAAGGTAGGGACATGTTCGGCATAACTTTGTGGGCTGAAGGGCCTGTATAGTGCTGTAGGTTTTCTATGTTTCTATGTTTCTATGTAGAACTAGAAGTCTATCATTAACACACCTCTTTAATTTTGACAGCACATTTATGACCATTCAGTATCACAAATGCTTTCATATTCCATTCATCTGGTTAAAAACCAGATATACAGTGGGTTCCACTTAATTGGGACACATCGGAAACAGCACATTTTGGCCCAATTATGCAGCTGCCCCAATTAGCCGAAGATCATGGAAATAGTTAAAAAGGTACTAAAAAGGCAAACTACCCTTTAACTGTGTAACAAATTATGTAATTAAATGAAACACAGAACACCAACAAAACCATTGCAGTAACATAAAACTGTCTATTAGTTCTTAATATTTACCTGAAATTTATTCAGTGTACGCTGCCGTGTTCTTTTGATTGACTGTAAATGAACAAAATCAGTGCACTTTCCTAGTGCAGATAGTGAACTGCCTTCTAACATTATTTTTGATGATTTCATCCTCCATCTCATCATTTTCATTGTAACGTTCAAGATGATTTTCGATACCTTCAAATTCTTTGGAGTGGCTAACTTGTTGAAGTAGTGAAATCATTCCATCTTTACTCCCAGCTCTTTCTGACATCTCTGAGTCTGAATTCTTGAAACCGCAGTGAGCAAAACAGCTCTGAATAGTCTTGTTTATTACTTGCCAACTGTCAGTGACAAAAATCACTGCTTTTTGAACACAAACATGCAAGTGACGCTATTCAAAAACTGTTCACTCTAAGCACAGTATTGTGTCTTATGGCAGCACGTCGTGCACATGATTTACACGAGTTAGAAAATCTTCGGGAATGAGCTCCTGCCACAATTAAGTGGCAGAGTGTCCCAAATAAACAATGGGAATCCCAACTATTTTCTTGAATTGTTTTTGGTCTTTAAGAGTTGTCCCATATAAGTGGCTGCCCCAATTGACCAATAGCCTAATTAATCAGAATCCTCTGTATTTAAGGTATGTTTATATATTTATATGTTATGGATATGTTTAAAGTGGAGTTTCATAGATTCCTGATTAGTCAGGGGATCAAAGGTTAGGGGAGAAGGCAGGAGACTGGGGTTGAGAGGGATAGTAAATCAATCACGATGGAATGGTGGAGCATTCTCGATGGGCAAAATCTCCTAATTCTGCTCTTTTGTCTTAGGGTCTGGTAGTCTTAAAACAGTACCTTCCTCAGAGAATGCCCATCCATTACTTTCCTCTTTTGTTCCAATCCACTTGATAGGACACGTCTGACGGGTGGATTGTGACCTTCCTGTAACCTTGATGTGGTATTTTGTGTGGGGGACGGGGAGGCTGAAAGTCATACTAGGAAAATTATCATAATATACTCAAAGACGTTATTTATATATAATATGTGCAATGATGTAAGAAATCTTTGGTATGTTTGAAACTTGCTTTAACTTCTCAGTCAATTCACAGGTAAATGAGAGCCGAGTGTCCCCTTTCCGATTTTTTTCCCATCTCCATTATTGATTTCTCTACTAATCACTGTGTATTCCAGCTAATATCAATGATTTTAAAAGTCCTAAACAAAGCTTCTCTCAGTGTTAGTAAATGCTCCCTCTCTCTTTACCTTCACTAGCATCCTACTGACCTTGATGTGACTTCTTACATCATCCAAAAGCTCATAATTATTATTTTACATCTTCCAGTCTGCAATATACCCATTTTCTACACCATAGTACTTAACTTAGGGCTTGCCATCAGGAAATGCTGCAGCTGTATAAAACACTAGTTAGACCACACTTGGTTCAGTTCTGGTCTAAGTATTATAGGAAGGATGTGGAAGTTTTAGTGAGGGTGCAGAGGCAATTTAACGAGATGCCACCTGGATTAGAGAGTGAGTCTCATGAGGTTTGTTTGAGCAAGCTGGGGTTTTGTTTTTGGAGGTAAAGAGTCTGAGAGGTGATGTGATAGAGTGTACAAGGTAACAACAGGCAGAGATAGAGTGGACACCCAGAGATATTTACTCAGGGTAGAAATGGCTAATACAAGGGGGCATAATTTTGAGGTGATTGCAGGAAATTATAGGGGAGATGACAGGGTAGCTTTTTACGCAGAGAATGGTGGGTGTGTGTTGTCACACCCTGCTAGGGGTGGTGGTAGAGGCTGATACACTTGGGACATTTAAGAAACTCAGGCACATGGAGGATTATGTAGAAGGGAAGAGTTTGATTAATCTTAGAGTAGTTAAAAGTCTGACACAAAACAGGACAAAAGGTAGGTTGAAAGTCCTGTACTATGTTGCAGTGTTCTGTCTTTCTATGTTATGTTTTTCTCACTGTTTTTCTAGCCTAAACATTTTGTGTCCCATACTACTCATTTCCATGAAGATCCAATGGCCAAATCCTTTCAAAAACCCTCTGCTTTTCAAGCAAAACCTAATCCTCACCACTTTAAAACACACAATGAAGAGCCTGCATTCTACAGCACCTTTCACAACTTCAGGATTAAAGGTTTACAGCCAATTAAGTGCTTGTGAAGCATAACATGAGAAATGTGGCAGCCATCAATCGAGCAAATGTAATTACTTATGGGGAAATCTACTTGTGATTTTATTGGTTGGGAGTTAAATAATGGCCAGCATACCAGACATGACTTCATATTTTATAGTAAGGCCATTGGACGAGAGCCTTGAACATAGAACAGAGAACATTCTTTGGCCCACTATGTTGTATCGACCTTTAAACCTACTTGAAATCTAACCCAGGCATTCCCAACGCTTTTTACCATAGAACAACGCCATTAAGCGAGAGGTCCGTGGATCCTGGTTTGGCAACCCCTGATCTAACCTTTCCCTTCCATGTGCCTATCTAAGATTTTCTTAAATGCCCCTAATATATTTACTTCTATTACCATCCCTGACAGGGCATTCCATGCATTCCTCACTTTCTGTGTAAAAAATCTTCACTCTGACATCTACCTCTATGCTTTCTTCCCATCACCTTTGAATTATTCTCCCTGGTATTAGCCATTTTCACCTTGGGAAAAAGTCTACTAGACAGCTTTTGACGGCAGCTTGTGATTGAACCTTCTTGAGGAAAGACTATCTTAGATTGAGTATTATGCAATAATTCAGATTTTATTATTGGGAGCTGAAGGTAAAGGAACCCTTCGGAGACAGTGATCATAATATGATTGAATTCATATTGTAATTTGACAGGGAGAAGCATAAATCAGATGTATCAATATCACAGATTAAAGGGAATTACAGAGGCATGAGAGAGGAGCTTGCCCATCTGGATTGGAGGAGGATGCTGGCGGGGATGATGGCAGAGAAGAGGTGACTGAAGTTTCTGCGAATAGCTTACAAGGCACAGGATAGATAAGTCCCATAGAAGAAGAGGTTTTCAAATGGCAGAAGTAAGCAACTGTGGCTGACAAGGGAAGTTAAGGACTGCATAAAAGACAAGGAAAAGCGTATAATGTAGCAAAAGTGAATGGGAAGTTGGATGAATGGGAAGTTTTTAAAATCCAATAAAAACAGCTATAAAGCCATAAGAAAGGAAAAGATTAGATATAAAGACAAACTAGCCAATAATATAAAGCAGGATATGAAAAGGTTTTTCAGTTATATAAAGAATAAAGAAAGGTGATACTGGGCCACTGGAAAATGATGCTGATGAAGTGGTAATGGGAGACGAAGAAATGGCAGATGAATTTAATAAGTACTTTGCATCAGTCTTCACTGTGGGGGACACTAGCAGTGTGCCAGAGGTTGGTGACTGTCAGGCAGCAGGAGTGAGTGCCATTGCTATTACAAAGGAAAAGGTGCTAGGCAAACTCAAAGATTTTAAGGTGGATAAGACAACTGGACTAGATTGACTACATCCCAGAGTCCTGAGAGAGGTTGTTCAAGAGATAACAAATGCATTGGTCATTATCTTTCAAGAATCACTTGATTCTGGCATGGGCCTGGAGGACTGGAAAATTGCTGATGTCACACCACTCTTAAGACAGGAGGAAGGCAAAAGAAAGGAAATTATAGGCCAGTAGGCCTGACCTCAGTGGTTGAGGAAGTGTTGGAGTCCATTATTAAGGATAAAGTTTCAGGGTACTCGAATACAAATGATAAATTAAATCAATGTCAGCATGGTTTCTGTGAAGGGAAATCTTGCCTGACAAATCTGTCAGAGCTCTTCAAGGAAGTAACAAGCAGGCCAGACAAAGGAGAGGGAGTGGATATTATTTACTTGGATTTTCAGAAGGTATTTGATAAGGTGCCACACATCAGGCTGCGAAACAAGGTAAAATCCCATGGTATTACAGTAAAAATAATGTCATGGATAGAGGAATAGCTGTCAGGCAGGAGGCAATGAGTGGGAATAAAGGGA